>NW_028270178.1:5636848-5661848 GCF_037043375.1 Chiloscyllium plagiosum
CGCTCACACCCATACACTCACTCACTCACACACACACACACTCTCTCTCACACACACTCACACTCTCTCACACACACACACACACACACACACACTCACACTCTCTCACACACACACACACACACACACTCACACACACACACCGCCTGGGCACAGGATCACAGAGAGTTGGCAGAGAGTCAGTGACCATCGGGATCCTCACTGTCTCCACACACTCTCACACACACACACTCTCACACACACACGCACACACTCTCACACATTCACACATGCTCACACACACGCTCACACATTCACCCACACACAAACACACACTCTAACACACACTCTCTCACACACACACATTCACACACTCTCTCACACATGCGCATACACTCTCTCACACACTCATGCACTCACATTCACACACTTACTCAAACACTGACACACACACTGTCACTCACACACACACTCACACTCTCTCTCACACACTGTCACACGCACCCACACAACACTATCGCGCACACAGACATGTGCGTGTGCACATACACACACAGACAGCAGTACTCGTGCACACTCTCACACGCAGACCCGTGTGCACGCACACACTCTCACACGCAGACCCGTGTGCACGCACACACTCTCACACGCAGACCCGTGTGCACGCACACACTTTCACACGCAGACCCATGTGCACGCACACACTCTCACACGCAGACCCGTGTGCACGCACACACTCTCACACGCAGACCCGTGTGCACGCACACTCTCTCACACACAGACAGGTTCACTCATGCACACTCTCACACGCAGACCCGTGTGCACGCACACACTTTCACACGCAGACCCGTGTGCACGCACACACTCTCACACGCAGACCCGTGTGCACGCACACACTTTCACACGCAGACCCGTGTGCACGCACACACTCTCACACGCAGACCCGTGTGCACGCACACTCTCTCACACGCAGACAGGTTCACTCATGCACACTCTCACATGCAGACCCGTGCGCACACTCTCACACGCAGACAGGTGCACTCACGCACACTCTCACACGCAGATACATGCACTTGTGCACACTCTCACACGCAGACCCATGTGCGTGCTCACATACACTCACATGCAAGCAGGTGCATGCACACACACGCTCCCACGCAGACAGGTACACTCATGCACACTCTCACATGCAGACCCGTGCACACACTCTCACACGCAGACAGTGCACTCACGCACACACATGTGCGCAGATACACACAATTTCACACGCAGACCTGTGCCCGCGTGCACACTCTCACATGCAGGCAGGTTCACTCGCGCACACTCTCACACGCAAATCCATGCGCGCATGTGCACACTCTCACACGCTGAACGTGCACATGCACACTCACTCTCACACGCAGACTCGTGTGCACATACACACACTCTCACACGCAGACACATATGCACATGTACACACTCTCACAAGCAGACACATGTGCATGCGCACACACTTTCACACACAGACTCATGTGCACACACACACACACTCTAACACGCAGACACATCCGCATGGCCAAACTATCAAACAGACACATGCACACATGAACATTCACACACAGGCAGACACACGCACACACACACACTCACACAGACACACGCACACACACACTCACACAGACACACGCACACACACACACTCACACAGACACACGCACACACACACTCACACAGACACATGCACACACACACACTCACACAGACACACGCACACACACTCACACAGACACACGCACACACACACACTCACACAGACACACGCACACACACACTCACACAGACACATGCACACACACACACTCACACAGACACATGCACACACAAACACACACACAGACACATGCACACACAAACATACACACAGACACATGCACACACACACACTCACACAGACACATGCACACACAAACACACACACAGACACATGCACACACAAACATACACACAGACACATGCACACACAGACACATGCACACATACACACAGACACATGCACACACACACACACAGACACGCACACACACACAGACACATGCACACACAAACACACACACAGACACATGCACACACAAACACTCACACAGACACATGCACACACAAACACACACACAGACACCTGCACACACAAACACACACACAGACACACACACACAAACACTCACACAGACACATGCACACACACACACAGACACATGCACACACACACACTCACACAGACACATGCACACACAAACACTCACACAGACACGCGCACACACACACACACACAGACACACGCACACACACACAGACACATGCACACACACACAGACACATGCACACACAAATACTCACACAGACACATGCACATACACACACACAGACACATGCACACACAAACACACACACAGACACATGCACACACAAACACTCACACAGACACATGCACACACAAACACACACACAGACACATGCACACACAAACACTCACACAGACACATGCACACACACTCACACAGACACACGCACACACACACACACAGACACATGCACACACAAACACACACACACAGACACATGCACATGCACACACACACAGACACACGCACACACAAACACTCACACAGATACATGCACACACAAACACACACACAGACACATGCACACACAAACACACACACAGACACACGCACACACAAACACTCACACAGACACATGCACACACAGACACACGCACACACAAACACACACAGACACACGCACACACACACACAGACACATGCACACAAACATTCACACAGACACACGCACACACAAACACACACACAGACACATGCACACACACACAGACACGCGCACACACAAACACTCACACAGACACATGCACACACAAACACACACACAGACACATGCAAACACACACAGACACACGCGCACACACACACAGACACACACACACAAACACTCACACAGACACATGCACACACACAGACACATGCACACACAAACACACAGACACATGCACACACAAACACTCACGCAGATACATGCACACACACACAGACACATGCACACACACAGACACATGCACACACAAACACTCACACAGATACATGCACACACACACAGACACATGCACACACACAGACACATGCACACACAAACACTCACACAGACGCATGCACACACAAATACTCACACAGACGCATGCACACACAAACACACACACAGACACATGCACACAGACACATGTACACACAAACACTCACACAGACACACGCACACACAAACACTCACACAGACACATGCACACACAAACACACACACACAGACACGTGCATACACACACACAGACACGTGCATACACACACACAGACACATGCACACACACACAGACACATGCACACACATACACACAGACACATGCACACACACACACACAGACACATGCACACACACACAGACACATGCACACACACACAGACACATGCACACACAAACACTCACACAGACACATGCACACACACAGACACAGACACATGCACACACAAACACACACACAGACACATGCACACACAAACACACACACAGACACATGCACACACAAACACACACACAGACACATGCACACACAAACAATCACACAGACACATGCACACACAAACACTCACACAGACACATGCACACACAAACACTCACACAGACACATGCACACACAAACACACACACAGACACATGCACACACAAACACTCACACAGACACATGCACACACAAACACTCACACAGACACATGCACACACAAACACTCACACAGACACATGCACACACAAACACACACACAGACACATGCACACACAAACACACACACAGACAAATGCACATGCACACACACACAGACACACGCACACACAAACACTCACACAGATACATGCACACACAAACACACACACACAGACACACGCACACACAAACACACACAGACACACGCACACACAAACACACACAGATACACGCACACACAAACACACACACAGACACATGCACACACAAACATTCACACAGACACACGCACACACAAACACACACACAGACACATGCACACACACACAGACACACGCACACACAAACACACACACAGACACACGCGCACACAAACACTCACACAGATACATGCACACACAAACACACACACACAGACACACGCACACACAAACACACACAGACACACGCACACACACTCACACAGACACACGCACACACACACACAGACACATGCACACACAAACACACACACAGACAAATGCACATGCACACACACACAGACACACGCACACACAAACACTCACACAGATACATGCACACACGAACACACACAGACACACGCACACACAAACACACACAGACACACGCACACACAAACACACACACAGACACATGCACACACAAACATTCACACAGACACACGCACACACAAACACACACACAGACACATGCACACACACACAGACACACGCACACACAAACACTCACACAGACACATGCACACACAAACACACACACAGACACATGCACACACAAACACAGACACATGCAAACACACACAGACACACGCGCACACACATACAGACACACACACACAAACACTCACACAGACACATGCACACACACAGACACATGCACACACAAACACACAGACACATGCACACACAGACACACGCTCACACACACACAGACACATGCACACACAAACACACACACAGACACATGCACAAACACACACACAGACACATGCACACACACACAGACACATGCACACACAAACACACACAGACACATGCACACACACACACAGACTCATGCACACGCACACACACACAGACTCATGCACACACAAACACACACAGAGACACGTGCACACACAAACAGACACATGCACACACAAACACACACACAGACACATGCACACACACACACAGACACATGCACACACACAGACACATGCACACACATACACACACACAGACATGTACATGCACACACACAGACACATGCACACACACACACAGACACATGCACACACACACAGACACGTGCACACACACACAGACACATGCACACACAAACACACACACAGACACATACACACACAGACACTCACACAGACACATGCACACACAAACCAACACACAGACACATGCACACACAAACACTCACACAGACACATGCACACACAAACACTCACACAGACACATGCACACACAAACACACACACAGACACATGCACACACAAACACTCACACAGACACATGCACACACACTCACACAGACACACGCACACACACACACACAGAAACATGCACACACAAACACACACACGCAGGCAAATGCACATGCACACACACACAGACACACGCACACACAAACACTCACACAGACACATGCACACACAAACACACACAGACACACGCACACACAAACACACACAGACACACGCACACACAAACACACACAGACACATGCACACACACACAGACACATGCACACACACAGACACATGCACACACATACACACACACAGACATGCACATGCACACACACAGACACATGCACACACATACACAGACACATGCACAGACACACAGACACGTGCACACACACACACAGACACATGCACACACAAACACACACACACACACACACACACACAAACATTCACACAGACACACGCACACACAAACACACACACAGACACATGCACACACACACAGACACACGCACACACAAACACACACACACAGACACATGCAAATACACACAGACACACGCGCACACACACACAGACACACACACACAAACACTCACACAGACACATGCACACACAGACACACGCACACACGCACACAGACACATGCACACACAAACACACACACACACAGACACATGCACACACAAACACACACACAGACACATGCACACACAAACACACACACACAGACACATGCAAATACACACAGACATTCGCGCACACACACACAGACACACACACACAAACACTCACACAGACACATGCACACACAGACACACGCACGCACGCACACACAGACACATGCACACACAAACACACACACAGACACATGCACACACAAACACACACACAGACACATGCATAAACACACACACACACATGCACACACACACAGACACATGCACACACAAACACACACAGACACATGCACACACACACAGACTCATGCACACGCACACACACACACACACAGACTCATGCACACACAAACACACACAGAGACACGTGCACACACAAACACACACACAGACACATGCACACACAAACACACACACAGACACATGCACACACACACACAGACACATGCACACACACAGACACATGCACACACATACAAACACACAGACATGTACATGCACACACACAGACACATGCACACACACACACAGACACATGCACACACATACACACAGACACATGCACACACAGACACATGCACACTCACACACAGACACATGCACACACACACAGATACATGCACACACATACACACAGACACATGCACACACAGACACATGCACACACACACACACAGACACGTGCACACACACACAGATACATGCACACACAAACACACAGACACATGCACACACACAGACACATACACACACACAGACATGTACATGCACACACACAGACACATGCACACACACACAGACACATGCACACACACACACAGACACATGCACACACATACACACAGACACATGCACACACAGACACATGCACACACACACACAGACACGTGCACACACACAGACACATGCACACACAAACACACACAGACACATGCCCAAACACACACACAGACACATGCACACACACACACACACACAAACACACACACAGACACATGCACACACAAACACACAGACACATGCACACACAAACACACACACAGACACATGCACACACAAACACACACACAGACACATGCACACACACACACAGACACACGCACAGACACATGCACACACACACACAGACACATGCACACACAAACACTCACACAGACACATGCACACACAAACACACACACAGACACATGCACACACACAGACACATGCACACACACACAGAGACACATGCACACACAAACACACACACAGACACATGCACACACACACACTCACACAGACACATGCACACACAAACACTCACACACACAGACACATGCGCACACACACACAGACACACGCGCACACACACACAGACACACGCACGCACACACACAGACACACGCACAGACACATGCACACACACACACACAGACACATGCACACACAAACACACAGACACATGCACACACAAACACTCACACAGACACATGCACACACACACACACAGACACCTGCACACACAAACACTCACACAGACACATGCACACACAAACACTCACACAGACACATGCACACACACACACACAGACACATGCACACACAAACACTCACACAGACACATGCACACACAACCACACACACAGACACATGCACACACAAACACTCACACAGAAACATGCACACACAAACACACACACAGACACATGCACACACAAACACACACACATGCAGACGCAAACATTCATAAACACAAACACACACAATACACACATGCACACACAAACACATGCACACGCAAACATTCATACACACACAGGCATATGCACACACAAACACACACACAGACACATGCACACACAAACACACACACAGACACATGCACACACACACACACACATGCACACACACACACAGACACATGCACACACAAACACACACACAGACACATGCACACACACACAGACACATGCACACACAAACACTCACACAGACACATGCACACACAGACACTCACACAGACACATGCACACACAAACACACACACAGACACATGCACACACACACACACATGCACACACACACACAGACACATGCACACACAAACACACACACAGACACATGCACACACACACAGACACATGCACACACAAACACTCACACAGACACCTGCACACACAAACACACACACAGACACATGCACACACAAACACTCACACAGACACGTGCACACACAAACAATCACACAGACACATGCACACACAAACACACACACAGACACATGCACACACAAACACTCACACAGACACATGCACACACAAACACACACAGACACGTGCACACACAAACACACACACAGACACATGCAAAGAAACACAGACACACGCGCACACACACACAGACACACACACAGACACAAACACTCACACAGACACATGCACACACACAGACACATGCACACACAAACACACAGACACATGCACACAGAAACACTCACACAGACACATGCACACACAAACACACACACAGACACATGCACACAGACACAAGCACACACAAACACTCACACAGACGCATGCACACACAAATACACACACAGGCACATGCACACAGACACATGCACACACAAACACTCACACAGACACACGCACACACAAACACTCAGACACATGCACACACAAACACTCACACAGGCACATGCACACACAAACACACACACAGACACGTGCATACACAGACACATGCACACACACACAGACACATGCACACACATACACACAGACACATGCACACACACACACAGACACATGCACACACACACACACACAGACACGTGCACACACACACAGACACATGCACACACACAGACACTCACACAGACACATGCACACACACAGACACAGACACATGCACACACAAACACACACACAGACACATGCACACACAAACACACACACAGACACATGCACACACAAACACACACACAGACACATGCACACACAAACAATCACACAGACACATGCACACACAAACACTCACACAGACACATGCACACACAAACACACACACAGACACATGCACACACAAACACTCACACAGACACATGCACACACAAACACTCACACAGACACATGCACACACAAACACACACACAGACACATGCACACACACTCACACAGACACACGCACACACACACACAGACACATGCACACACAAACACACACACAGACAAATGCACATGCACACAGACACACGCACACACAAACACTCACACAGATACATGCACACACAAACACACACACAGACACACGCACACACAAACACACACAGACACACGCACACACAAACACACACAGACACACGCACACACAAACACACACACAGACACATGCACACACAAACATTCACACAGACACACGCACACACAAACACACACACAGACACATGCACACACACACAGACACACGCACACACAAACACTCACACAGACACATGCACACACAAACACACACACAGACACATGCACACACAAACACACACACAGACACATGCACACACAAACACACACACACAGACACATGCAAACACACACAGACACACGCGCACACACACACAGACACACACACACAAACACTCACACAGACACATGCACACACACAGACACATGCACACACAAACACACAGACACATGCACACACAGACACACGCACACACACACACAGACACATGCACACACAAACACACACACAGACACATGCACAAACACACACACATGCACACGCACACACACACAGACACACACACACAAACACTCACACAGACACATGCACACACAGACACACGCACACACGCACACACAGACACATGCACACACAAACACACACACAGACACATGCACACACAAACACACACAGACACATGCATAAACACACACACACACATGCACACACACAGACACATGCACACACAAACACACACAGACACATGCCCACACACACAGACTCATGCACACGCACACACACACACAGACTCATGCACACACAAACACACACAGAGACACGTGCACACACAAACACACACACAGACACATGCACACACAAACACACACACAGACACATGCACACACACACAGACACATGCACACACACAGACACATGCACACACACACAGACACATGCACACACACACAGACACATGCACACACATACACACAGACACATGCACACACAGACACATGCACACTCACACACAGACACGTGCACACACACACAGATACATGCACACACATACACACAGACACATGCACACACAGACACATGCACACACACACACACAGACACGTGCACACACACACAGATACATGCACACACAAACACACAGACACATGCACACACACAGACACATACACACACACAGACATGTACATGCACACACACAGACACATGCACACACACACAGACACATGCACACACACACACAGACACATGCACACACATACACACAGACACATGCACACACAGACACATGCACACACACACACAGACACGTGCACACACACACAGACACATGCACACACAAACACACACAGACACATGCCCAAACACACACACAGACACATGCACACACAGACACACACAAACACACACACACATGCACACACAAACACACACACAGACACATGCACACACAAACACACACACAGACACATGCACACACACACACAGACACACGCACAGACACATGCACACACACACACAGACACATGCACACACAAACACTCACACAGACACATGCACACACAAACACACACACAGACACATGCACACACACAGACACATGCACACACACACAGAGACACATGCACACACAAACACACACACAGACACATGCACACACACACACTCACACAGACACATGCACACACAAACACTCACACACACAGACACATGCGCACACACACACAGACACACGCGCACACACACACAGACACACGCACGCACACACAGACACACGCACAGACACATGCACACACACACACACAGACACATGCACACACAAACACACAGACACATGCACACACAAACACTCACACAGACACATGCACACACACACACACAGACACCTGCACACACAAACACTCACACAGACACATGCACACACAAACACTCACACAGACACATGCACACACACAGACACATGCACACACAAACACTCACACAGACACATGCACACACAACCACACACACAGACACATGCACACACAAACACTCACACAGAAACATGCACACACAAACACACACACAGACACATGCACACACAAACACACACACATGCAGACGCAAACATTCATAAACACAAACACACACAATACACACATGCACACACAAACACATGCACACGCAAACATTCATACACACACAGGCACATGCACACACAAACACACACACAGACACATGCACACACAAACACACACACAGACACATGCACACACACACACACACATGCACACACACACACAGACACATGCACACACAAACACACACACAGACACATGCACACACAAACACTCACACAGACACATGCACACACAGACACTCACACAGACACATGCACACACAAACACACACACAGACACATGCACACACACACACATGCACACACACACACAGACACATGCACACACAAACACACACACAGACACATGCACACACACACAGACACATGCACACACAAACACTCACACAGACACCTGCACACACAAACACACACACAGACACATGCACACACAAACACTCACACAGACACGTGCACACACAAACAATCACACAGACACATGCACACACAAACACACACACAGACACGCACACACAAACACTCACACAGACACATGCACACACAAACACACACAGACACGTGCACACACAAACACACACACAGACACATGCAAAGAAACACAGACACACGCGCACACACACACAGACACAAACACTCACACAGACACATGCACACACACAGACACATGCACACACAAACACACACACAGACACATGCACACAGACACAAGCACACACAAACACTCACACAGACGCATGCACACACAAATACACACACAGGCACATGCACACAGACACATGCACACACAAACACTCACACAGACACACGCACACACAAACAATCACACAGACACATGCACACACAAACACTCACACAGGCACATGCACACACAAACACACACACAGACACGTGCATACACAGACACATGCACACACACACAGACACATGCACACACATACACACAGACACATGCACACACACACACAGACACATGCACACACACACACACACACAGACACGTGCACACACACACAGACACATGCACACACAAACACCCACACAGACACATGCACACACACAGACACTCACACAGACACATGCACACACACAGACACAGACACATGCACACACAAACACACACACAGACACATGCACACACAAACACACACACAGACACATGCACACACAAACACACACACAGACACATGCACACACAAACAATCACACAGACACATGCACACACAAACACTCACACAGACACATGCACACACAAACACTCACACAGACACATGCACACACAAACACACACACAGACACATGCACACACAAACACTCACACAGACACATGCACACACAAACACTCACACAGACACATGCACACACAAACACACACACAGACACATGCACACACAAACACTCACACAGACACATGCACACACAAACACTCACACAGACACATGCACACACAAACACTCACACAGACACATGCACACACAAACACACACACAGACACATGCACACACACTCACACAGACACACGCACACACACACACAGACACATGCACACACAAACACACACACAGACAAATGCACATGCACACACACACAGACACACGCACACACAAACACTCACACAGATACATGCACACACAAACACACACACACAGACACACGCACACACAAACACACACAGACACACGCACACACAAACACACACACAGACACATGCACACACAAACATTCACACAGACACACGCACACACAAACACACACAGACACATGCACACACACACAGACACACGCACACACAAACACTCACACAGACACATGCACACACAAACACACACACAGACACATGCACACACAAACACACACACAGACACATGCACACACAAACACACACACACAGACACATGCACACACACAGACACATGCACACACAAACACACAGACACATGCACACACAGACACACGCACACACACACAGACACATGCACACACAAACACACACACAGACACATGCACAAACACACACACAGACACATGCACACACACACAGACACATGCACACACAAACACACACAGACACATGCACACACACACACAGACTCATGCACACGCACACACACACAGACTCATGCACACACAAACACACACAGAGACACGTGCACACACAAACAGACACATGCACACACAAACACACACACAGACACATGCACACACACACACAGACACATGCACACACACAGACACATGCACACACATACACACACACAGACATGTACATGCACACACACAGACACATGCACACACACACACAGACACATACACACAGACACGTGCACACACACACAGACACATGCACACACAAACACACACACAGACACATACACACACAGACACTCACACAGACACATGCACACACAAACCAACACACAGACACATGCACACACAAACACTCACACAGACACATGCACACACAAACACTCACACAGACACATGCACACACAAACACACACACAGACACATGCACACACAAACACTCACACAGACACATGCACACACACTCACACAGACACACGCACACACACAGAAACATGCACACACAAACACACACACGCAGGCAAATGCACATGCACACACACACAGACACACGCACACACAAACACTCACACAGACACATGCACACACAAACACACACAGACACACGCACACACAAACACACACAGACACACGCACACACAAACACACACAGACACATGCACACACACACAGACACATGCACACACACAGACACATGCACACACATACACACACGCAGACATGCACATGCACACACACAGACACATGCACACACATACACAGACACATGCACAGACACACAGACACGTGCACACACACACACAGACACATGCACACACAAACACACACACACACACTCACACACAAACATTCACACAGACACACGCACACACAAACACACACACAGACACATGCACACACACACAGACACACGCACACACAAACACACACACACAGACACATGCAAATACACACAGACACACGCACACACACACACAGACACACACACACAAACACTCACACAGACACATGCACACACAGACACACGCACACACGCACACAGACACATGCACACACAAACACACACACACACAGACACATGCACACACAAACACACACACAGACACATGCACACACAAACACACACACACAGACACATGCAAATACACACAGACACACGCGCACACACACACAGACACACACACAAACACTCACACAGACACATGCACACACAGACACACGCACACACGCACACACAGACACATGCACACACAAACACACACACAGACACATGCACACACAAACACACACACAGACACATGCATAAACACACACACACACATGCACACACACAGACACATGCACACACAAACACACACAGACACATGCACACACACACAGACTCATGCACACGCACACACACACACAGACTCATGCACACACAAACACACACAGAGACACGTGCACACACAAACACACACGCAGACACATGCACACACAAACACACACACAGACACATGCACACACACACACAGACACATGCACACACACAGACACATGCACACACATACAAACACACAGACATGTACATGCACACACACAGACACATGCACACACACACACAGACACATGCACACACACACACAGACACATGCACACACATACACACAGACACATGCACACACAGACACATGCACACTCACACACAGACACGTGCACACACACACAGATACATGCACACACATACACACAGACACATGCACACACAGACACATGCACACACACACACAGACACGTGCACACACACACAGATACATGCACACACAAACACACAGACACATGCACACACACAGACACATACACACACACAGACATGTACATGCACACACACAGACACATGCACACACACACAGACACATGCACACACACACACAGACACATGCACACACATACACACAGACACATGCACACACAGACACATGCACACACACACACAGACACGTGCACACACACACAGACACATGCACACACAAACACATGCACACACAAACACACACAGACACATGCCCAAACACACACACAGACACATGCACACACACAGACACACACAAACACACACACAGACACATGCACACACAAACACACACACAGACACATGCACACACACACACAGACACACGCACAGACACATGCACACACACACACAGACACATGCACACACAAACACTCACACAGACACATGCACACACAAACACACACACAGACACATGCACACACACAGACACATGCACACACACACAGAGACACATGCACACACAAACACACACACAGACACATGCACACACACACACTCACACAGACACATGCACACACAAACACTCACACACACAGACACATGCGCACACACACACAGACACACGCGCACACACACACAGACACACGCACGCACACACACAGACACACGCACAGACACATGCACACACACACACACAGACACATGCACACACAAACACACAGACACATGCACACACAAACACTCACACAGACACATGCACACACACACACACAGACACCTGCATACACAAACACTCACACAGACACATGCACACACAAACACTCACACAGACACATGCACACACACACACACAGACACATGCACACACAAACACTCACACAGACACATGCACACACAACCACACACACAGACACATGCACACACAAACACTCACACAGAAACATGCACACACAAACACACACACAGACACATGCACACACAAACACACACACATGCAGACGCAAGCATTCATAAACACAAACACTCACACAGACACATGCACACACAACCACACACACAGACAC
Organism: Chiloscyllium plagiosum; assembly: GCF_037043375.1. NCBI lineage: Eukaryota > Metazoa > Chordata > Chondrichthyes > Orectolobiformes > Hemiscylliidae > Chiloscyllium > Chiloscyllium plagiosum. The sequence continues at coordinate 5,653,045 of NW_028270178.1, forward strand.
ATGCACACACAAACACTCACACAGACACATGCACACACAACCACACACACAGACACATGCACACACAAACACTCACACAGACACATGCACACACAACCACACACACAGACACATGCACACACAAACACTCACACAGAAACATGCACACACAAACACACACACAGACACATGCACACACAAACACAAACACATGCACACGCAAACATTCATACACACACAGGCACATGCACACACAAACACACACACAGACACATGCACACACAAACACACACACAGACACATGCACACACACACACACACATGCACACACACACACAGACACATGCACACACAAACACACACACAGACACATGCACACACACACAGACACATGCACACACAAACACTCACACAGACACATGCACACACAGACACTCACACAGACACATGCACACACAAACACACACACAGACACATGCACACACACACACACACATGCACACACACACACAGACACATGCACACACAAACACACACACAGACACATGCACACACACACAGACACATGCACACACAAACACTCACACAGACACCTGCACACACAAACACACACACAGACACATGCACACACAAACACTCACACAGACACGTGCACACACAAACAATCACACAGACACATGCACACACAAACACACACACAGACACATTCACACACAAACACTCACACAGACACATGCACACACAAACACACACAGACACTTGCACACACAAACACACACACAGACACATGCAAAGAAACACAGACACACGCGCACACACACACAGACACACACACAGACACAAACACTCACACAGACACATGCACACACACAGACACATGCACACACAAACACACAGACACATGCACACAGAAACACTCACACAGACACATGCACACACAAACACTCACACAGACACATGCACACACAAACACACACACAGACACATGCACACAGACACAAGCACACACAAACACTCACACAGACGCATGCACACACAAATACACACACAGGCACATGCACACAGACACATGCACACACAAACACTCACACAGACACACGCACACACAAACACTCACACAGACACATGCACACACAAACACTCACACAGGCACATGCACACACAAACACACACACAGACACGTGCATACACAGACACATGCACACACACACAGACACATGCACACACATACACACAGACACATGCACACACACACACAGACACATGCACACACACACACACAGACACGTGCACACACACACAGACACATGCACACACAAACACCCACACAGACACATGCACACACACACACAGACACATGCACACACACACACACACAGACACATGCACACACAGACACTCACACAGACACATGCACACACAAACACTCACACAGACACATGCACACACAAACACACACACAGACACATGCACACACAAACACACACAGACACGTGCACACACAAACACTCACACAGACACATGCACACACAAACACACACACAGACACATGCACACACAAACACACACACAGACACACGCACACACTGAAACACACGCACACACACAGACACATGCACGCACACACACACACAGACACACGCACACACTGAAACACACGCACACACACAGACACATGCACGCACACACACACACAGACACATGCACACACAAACACACACACAGACACACGCACACACAAACACTCACACAGACACATGCACACACAGACACTCACACAGACACATGCACACACAAACACACACAGACACGTGCACACACACACAGATACATGCACACACACACAGACACATACACACGCACACACACACAGACACATGCACACACACACACAGACACATGCACACACACACACACAGACACGTGCACACACACACAGACACATGCACACACAAACACACACACAGACACACACACACACACAGACACTCACACAGACACATGCACACACAAACAATCACACAGACACATGCACACACAAACACTCACACAGACACATGCACACACAAACACACACACAGACACATGCACACACAAACACACACACAGACACATGCACACACAAACACACACACAGACACATGCACACACATACACTCACACAGACACATGCACACACAAACACTCACACAGACACATGCACACACAAACACACACAGACACGTGCACACACACAGACACATGCACACACCAACACACACACAGACACACGCACACACAAACACTCACACAGACACATGCACACACAGACACTCACACAGACACATGCACACACAAACACACACAGACACGTGCACACACACACAGATACATGCACACACACACAGACACATACACACGCAAACACACAGACACATGCACACACGCACAGACACACGCACACACACACACACAGACACATGCACACACAAACACACACACAGACACATGCACAAACACACACACAGTCACATGCACACACACACACATGCACACACAAACACACACACAGACACATGCACACACACAGACACATGCACACACAAACACAGACACGTGCACACACAAACACACACACAGACACATGCACACACAAACACACACACAGACACTTGCATAAACACACACAGACACATGCACACACACACAGACACATGCACACACAAACACACAGACACATGCACACACACACAGACACTTGCACACACACACACAGACACGTGCACACACACACAGACACATGCACACACAAACACACACAGACACATGCACACACACACACAGACACATACACACACAAACACACACACAGACACATGCACAAACCCACACACCAGACACATGCACACACACACAGACACATGCACACACACACACACACACACAGACACATGCACACACAAACACTCACACAGACACATGCACACACAAACACACACACAGGCACATGCACACACAAACACACACACAGACACACACAGACACGTGCACACACAAACACACACACAGGCACGTGCACACACAAACACACCGACACGCACACACAAACACTCACATAGACACATACACACACACACACTCACACAGACACATACACACACACACACTCACACACACACATGCACACATAAACACTCACACAGACACACGCACACACACACAGACACATGCACACACAAACACACACACAGACACACGCACACACACGCAGACACACGCACACACACACAGACACATGCACACAGACAGACACATGCACACACACACAGACGCATGCACACACACACACAGACACACGCACACACAGACACATGCACACACACACACACAGACACATGCACACATAAACACTCACACAGACCCATGCACACACACACACAGACACATGCACAAACACACACACAGACACACGCACACACACGCAGACACACGCACACACACACAGACACACACACAGACACATGCACACACACACAGACGCATGCACACACACACACAGACACACGCGCACACGCACACACAGACACATGCACACACACTCACACAGACACACGCACACACACACAGACACATGCACACACACAGACACATGCACACACAGACACACACACAGCCACATGCACACACAAACACACACAGACACATGCACACACAAACACTCACACAGACACAAGCGCACACACACACACAGACACATGCGCACACACACACAGACACATGCACACACAAACACACACACAGACACATGCACACACAAACACTCACACAGACACATGCACACACAAGCACACACACAGACACATGCAAACACAAACATTCACACAGACACACGCACACACAAACACACACACAGACACATGCACACACACACAGACACACGCACACACAAACACTCACACAGACACATGCACACAAACACACACACAGACACATGCACACACAAACACATGCACACACACACAGACACACGCGCACACACACACAGACACACACACACACAAACACTCACACAGACACATGCACACACAAACACTCACAGACACATGCACACACACACAGAGGCACATGCACACACACACAGACACATGCACACACACATGCACACACAAACACAGACACATGCACCCACAAACACGCACAAACATTCACACACACAGACACATGCACACACAAACATTCACAAACACACAGACACAAACACACAATCATTCACACATACAGACACATGCACACACACACAAACACAGACACCTGCACACACAAATACACACACATGCACACAAAACATTCATACACACAGACATGAAAACACAAACATTCACAAACATGCAGACACATGAACACACAAACATTCATACACACAGACACATGCACACGCAAACCCACACATATGCACATGCAAACATTCATAAACACAAACACACACAATACACACATGCACACACAAACACATGCACACGCAAACATTCATACACACACAGACACATGCACACACAAACACACACACAGACACATGCAAACACAAACACACACACAGACACATGCACACACACACATGCACACACACAGACACATGCACACACAAACACACAGACACATGCACACACACACACAGACACATGAACACACAAACACTCACACAGACACATGCACACACAAACACACACACAGACACATGCACACATACACACACTCACACAGACACATGCACACACAAACACTCACACACACAGACACATGCGCACACACACACAGACACACGCGCACACACACACAGACACACGCGCACACAGACACACGCACGCACACAGACAGACACACGCACAGACACATGCACACACACACACACACAGACACACGCAAACACACACACAGACACATGCACACACACACACACAGACACATGCACACACAAACACACACACAGACACATGCACACACACACACAGACACATGCACACACAAACACTCACACAGACACATGCACACAAACACTCACACAGACACATGCACACACAAACACTCACACAGACACATGCACACACACACACACAGACACATGCACACACACACACACAGACACATGCACACACAAACACACACACAGACACATGCACACACACACAGACACATGCACAAACAAACACTCACAGACACATGCACACACAAACACACACACAGACACATGCACACACACACAGACACATGCACACACACACACACACAGACACATGCACACACACACACAGACACATGCACACACAAACACAACACAGACACATGCACACACACACACTCACACAGACACATGCACACACAAACACTCACACACACAGACACATGCACACACACACACAGACACCCGCGCACACACAGACACACGCACAGACACATGCACACACACACACAGACACATGCACACACAAACACTCACACAGACACATGCACACACAAACACACACACAGACACATGCACACACACACACAGACACATGCACACACACACAGAGACACATGCACACACAAACACACACACAGACACATGCACACACACTCACACAGACACATGCACACACAAACACTCACACACACAGACACATGCGCACACACACACAGACACACGCGCACACACACACAGACACACGCACGCACACACACAGACACACGCACAGACACATGCACACACACACACAGACACATGCACACACAAACACACACACAGACACATGCACACACAAACACTCACACAGACACATGCACACACAAACACTCACACAGACACCTGCACACACAAACACTCACACAGACACATGCACACACAAACACTCACACAGACACATGCACACACAAACACACACACAGACACATGCACACATACACACACACAGACACATGCACACACACACAGACACATGCACACACAAACACACACACAGACACATACACACATACACACACTCACACAGACACATGCACACACAAACACTCACACACACAGACACATGCGCACACACACACAGACACACGCGCACACACACACAGACACACGCGCACACACACACAGACACACGCACGCACACAGACAGACACACGCACAGACACATGCACACACACACACACACAGACACATGCACACACAAACACACACACAGACACATGCACACACAAACACTCACACAGACACATGCACACACACACACACACACACATGCACACACAAACACACACACATACACATGCACACACACACACACAGACACATGCACACACAAACACTCACACAGACACATGCACACACAAACACTCACACAGACACATGCACACAAACACTCACACAGACACATGCACACACAAACACTCACACAGACACATGCACACACAAACACACACACATGCACACACACACACAGACACATGCACACACAAACACTCACACAGACACATGCACACACAAACACACACACAGACACATGCACACACACACACAGACACATGCACACACACACACACACAGACACATGCACACACACACACACACACAGACACATGCACACAAACACTCACACAGACACATGCACACACAAACACTCACACAGACACATGCACACACACACACACACAGACACATGCACACACACACACACAGACACATGCACACACAAACACACACACAGACACATGCACACACACACAGACACATGCACAAACAAACACTCACACAGACACATGCACACACAAACACACACACAGACACATGCACACACACACAGACACATGCACACACACACACACACAGACACATGCACACACACACACACAGACACATGCACACACACACACAGACACATGCACACACAAACACAACACAGACACATGCACACACACACACTCACACAGACACATGCACACACAAACACTCACACACACAGACACATGCGCACACACACACAGACACCCGCGCACACACAGACACACGCACAGACACATGCACACACACACACAGACACATGCACACACAAACACTCACACAGACACATGCACACACAAACACACACACAGACACATGCACACACACACACAGACACATGCACACACACACAGAGACACATGCACACACAAACACACACACAGACACATGCACACACACACACACTCACACAGACACATGCACACACAAACACTCACACACACAGACACATGCGCACACACACACAGACACACGCGCACACACACACAGACACACGCACGCACACACACAGACACACGCACAGACACATGCACACACACACACAGACACATGCACACACAAACACACACACAGACACATGCACACACAAACACTCACACAGACACATGCACACACAAACACTCACACAGACACCTGCACACACAAACACTCACACAGACACATGCACACACAAACACTCACACAGACACATGCACACACAAACACACACACAGACACATGCACACATACACACACACAGACACATGCACACACACACAGACACATGCACACACAAACACACACACAGACACATACACACACTCACACAGACACATGCACACACAAACACTCACACACACAGACACATGCGCACACACACACAGACACACGCGCACACACACACAGACACACGCGCACACACACACAGACACACGCACGCACACAGACAGACACACGCACAGACACATGCACACACACACACACAGACACATGCACACACAAACACACACACAGACACATGCACACACAAACACTCACACAGACACATGCACACACACACACACACACACATGCACACACAAACACACACACAGACACATGCACACACACACACACAGACACATGCACACACAAACACTCACACAGACACATGCACACACAAACACTCACACAGACACATGCACACAAACACTCACACAGACACATGCACACACAAACACTCACACAGACACATGCACACACAAACACACACACATGCACACACATACACAGACACATGCACACACAAACACTCACACAGACACATGCACACACAAACACACACACACACACACACAGACACATGCACACACACACACACACAGACACATGCACACACACACACACAGACACATGCACACACAAACACAACACAGACAAATGCACACACACACACTCACACAGACACATGCACACACAAACACTCACACACACAGACACATGCGCACACACACACAGACACCCGCGCACACACACACACAGACACACGCACGCACACACACAGACACACGCACAGACACATGCACACACACACACAGACACATGCACACACAAACACTCACATAGACACATGCACACACAAACACACACACAGACACATGCACACACACACAGACACATGCACACACACACACAGAGACACATGCACACACAAACACACACACAGACACATGCACACACACACTCACACAGACACATGCACACACAAACACTCACACACACAGACACATGCGCACACACATACAGACACACGCGCACACACAAACACAGACACACGCACGCACACACACAGACACACGCACAGACACATGCACACACACACACAGACACATGCACACACAAACACTCACACAGACACACGCACACACAAACACTCACACAGACACACACAAACACTCACACAGACACCTGCACACACAAACACACACACAGACACATGCACACACAAACACACACACAGACACATGCACACACACACACACACACAGACACATGCACACACAAACACTCACACAGACAC
>NW_028270178.1:5666848-5674348 GCF_037043375.1 Chiloscyllium plagiosum
ACACATGCACACACGCACAGACACACACACAGACACATGCACACTCAAACACACACACAGACACATGCACAAACACACACACAGTCACATGCACACACACAGACACATGCACACACAAACACACACACAGACGCACACACACACACAGACACGTGCACACACAAACACACACACAGACACATGCACACACAAACACACACACAGACACGTGCACACACAAACACACACACAGACACATGCATACACACACACACAGACACATGCACACACATACACACAGACACATGCACACACACACAGACACATGCACACACACACACAGACACGTGCACACACACACAGACACATGAACACACAAACACACACACAGACACATGCACACACACACACAGACACATGCACACACAAACACACACACACACAAACACACACACAGACACATGCACAAACACACACAGACACATGCACACACACACACAGACACATGCACACACAAACACACACACAGGCACATGCACACACAAACACACACACAGACACGTGCACACACAAACACACACACAGACACGTGCACACACAAACACACACACAGACACGTGCACACACAAACACACAGACACATGCACACACAAACACTCACATAGACACATACACACTCACACAGACACATACACACACACACACTCACACACACACATGCACACATAAACACTCACACAGACACACGCACACACAGACACATGCACACACACAAACACAGACACATGCACGCACACACACAAACACAGACACATGCACACACAAACACTCACACAGACAAGTGCACACACAAACAATCACACAGACACATGCACACACAAACACACACACAGACACATGCACACACAAACACTCACACAGACACGTGCACACACAAACACACACACAGACACGTGCACACACAAACACACAGACACGCACACACAAACACTCACATAGACACATACACACTCACACAGACACATACACACACACACACTCACACACACACATGCACACATAAACACTCACACAGACACACGCACACACAGACACATGCACACACAAACACACACAGGCACATGCACACACAAACACACACACAGACACGTGCACACACAAACACACACACAGACACGTGCACACACAAACACACAGACACGCACACACAAACACTCACACAGACACATACACACACACACACTCACACACACACATGCACACATAAACACTCACACAGACACACGCACACACAGACACATGCACACACACAAACACAGACACATGCACACACAAACACTCACACAGACACGTGCACACACAAACAATCACACAGACACATGCACACACAAACACACACACAGACACATGCACACACAAACACTCACACAGACACATGCACACAAACACACACACAGACACATGCACACACAAACACACACACACAGACACATGCAAACACACACAGACACACGCGCGCACACACACAGACACACACACACACACAAACACTCACACAGACACATGCACACACACAGACACATGCACACAGAAACACTCACACAGACACATGCACACACAAACACTCACACAGACACATGCACACACAAACACACAGACACATGCACACACAAACACTCACACAGACGCATGCACACACAAACACTCACACAGACGCATGCACACACAAATACTCACACAGACGCATGCACACACAAATACACACACAGGCACATGCACACAGACACATGCACACACAAACACACACACAGACACATGCACACACAAACACTCACACAGACACATGCACACACAAACACACACAGACACGTGCACACACAAACACACACACACAGACACATGCAAACACACACAGACACACGCGCGCACACACACAGACACACACACAAACACTCACACAGACACATGCGCACACACAAACACACACACAGACACATGCACACAGAAACACTCAGAGACACATGCACACACAAACACTCACACAGACACATGCACACACACACACACAGACACATGCACACACAAATACACACACAGGCACATGCACACAGACACATGCACACACAAACACTCACACAGACACACGCACACACAAACACTCACACAGACACATGCACACACAAACACTCACACAGACACATGCACACACAAACACACACACAGACACGTGCATACACAGACACATGCACACACATACACACAGACACATGCACACACACACACAGACACATGCACACACACACACACAGACACGTGCACACACCCACAGACACATGCACACACAAACACACACACAGACACATGCACACACAAACACTCACACAGACACATGCACACACAAACACACACACAGACACATGCACACACAAACACACACAGACACGTGCACACACACACAGACACATGCACACACAAACAATCACACAGACACATGCACACACAAACACACACACAGACACATGCACACACAAACAATCACACAGACACATGCACACACAAACACACACACAGACACATGCACACACAAACACTCACACAGACACATACACACGCAAACACACAGACACATGCACACACGCACAGACACACACACAGACACATGCACACTCAAACACACACACAGACACATGCACAAACACACACACAGTCACATGCACACACACAGACACATGCACACACAAACACACACACAGACGCACACACACACACAGACACGTGCACACACAAACACACACACAGACACATGCACACACAAACACACACACAGACACGTGCACACACAAACACACACACAGACACATGCATACACACACACACAGACACATGCACACACATACACACAGACACATGCACACACACACAGACACATGCACACACACACACAGACACGTGCACACACACACAGACACATGAACACACAAACACACACACAGACACATGCACACACACACACAGACACATGCACACACAAACACACACACACACAAACACACACACAGACACATGCACAAACACACACAGACACATGCACACACACACACAGACACATGCACACACAAACACACACACAGGCACATGCACACACAAACACACACACAGACACGTGCACACACAAACACACACACAGACACGTGCACACACAAACACACACACAGACACGTGCACACACAAACACACAGACACGCACACACAAACACTCACATAGACACATACACACTCACACAGACACATACACACACACACACTCACACACACACATGCACACATAAACACTCACACAGACACACGCACACACAGACACATGCACACACACAAACACAGACACATGCACGCACACACACAAACACAGACACATGCACACACAAACACTCACACAGACAAGTGCACACACAAACAATCACACAGACACATGCACACACAAACACACACACAGACACATGCACACACAAACACTCACACAGACACATGCACACAAACACACACACAGACACATGCACACACAAACACACACACACAGACACATGCAAACACACACAGACACACGCGCGCACACACACAGACACACACACACACAAACACTCACACAGACACATGCACACACACAGACACATGCACACAGAAACACTCACACAGACACACACACAGACACATGCACACACAAACACACACACAGACACATGCACACACAAACACTCACACAGACACATGCACACACAAACACACAGACACATGCACACACAAACACTCACACAGACGCATGCACACACAAATACTCACACAGACGCATGCACACACAAATACACACACAGGCACATGCACACAGACACATGCACACACAAACACTCACACAGACACACGCACACACAAACACTCACACAGACACATGCACACACAAACACACACACAGACACGTGCATACACAGACACATGCACACACACACAGACACATGCACACACATACACACAGACACATGCACACACACACAGACACATGCACACAAACACAGACACGTGCACACACACACAGACACATGCACACACAAACACACACAGACACATGCACACACACAGACACTCACACAGACACATGCACACACAAACAATCACACAGACACATGCACACACAAACACACACACAGACACATGCACACACACACACAGACACATGCACACACAAACACTCACACAGACACATGCACACACAAACACACACACAGACACATGCACACACAAACACACACAGACACGTGCACACACACACAGACACATGCACACACAAACACACACAGACACATGCACACACAAACACTCACACAGACACATGCACACACACAGACACTCACACAGACACATGCACACACAAACAATCACACAGACACATGCACACACAAACACACACAGACACATGCACACACAAACACTCACACAGACACATGCACACACACAGACACTCACACAGACACATGCACACACAAACACTCACACAGACACATGCACACACAAACACTCACACAGACACATGCACACACAAACACACACACAGACACATGCACACACAAACACACACACAGACACATGCACACACAAACACTCACACAGACACATGCACACACAAACACACACACAGACACATGCACACACAAACACACACACAGACACATGCACACACAAACACACACACAGACACATGCACACACAAACACTCACACAGACACATGCACACACAAACACACACAGACACGTGCACACACACACAGATACATGCACACACACACACAGACACATACACACGCAAACACACAGACACATGCACACACGCACAGACACACGCACACACACACACACGGACACATGCACACACACAGACACATGCACAAACACACACACAGTCACATGCACACACACACAGACACATGCACACACAAACACACACACAGACACATGCACAGACACAGACACATGCACACACAAACACACACACAGACACGTGCACACACAAACACACACACAGACACATGCACACACAAACACACACACAGACACTTGCATACACACACACAGACACATGCACACACACACACAGACACATGCACACACACACACAGACACATGCACACACACACACACAGACACGTGCACACACACACAGACACATGAACACACAAACACACACACAGACACATGCACACACACACACACAGACACTTGCACACACAAACACACACACAGACACATGCGCAAACACACACAGACACATGTACACACACACACAGACACATGCACACACAAACACACACACAGACACAAACACTCACACAGACACATGCACACACAAACACTCACACAGACACATGCACACGCAAACACTCACACAAACACATGCATGCACACAGACACACAGACACATGCACACACAAACACACACACAGACACATGCACACACACACACAGACACATGCACACACAAACACTCACACAGACACATGCACACACAAACACACACAGACACGTGCACACACAAACACACACACACAGACACATGCAAACACACACAGACACACGCGCGCACACACACAGACACACACACAAACACTCACACAGACACATGCACACACAAACACACAGACACATGCACACAGAAACACTCACACAGACACGTGCACACACAAACAATCACACAGACACATGCACACACAAACACACACACAGACACATTGCACACACAAACACTCACACACACAGACACATGCACACACAAACACACACAGACACCTGCACACACAAACACGTGCACACACAAACACACACACAGACACATGCACACACAAACACACACACAGACACTTGCATACACACACACAGACACATGCACACACATACACACAGACACATGCACACACACACACAGACACATGCACACACACACAGACACGTGCACACACACACAGACACATGAACACACAAACACACACACAGACACATGCACACACACACACAGACACTTGCACGCACAAACACACACACAGACACATGCACAAACACACACACAGACACATGCACACACACACACTCACACAGACACATGAACACACAAACACACACACAGGCACATGCACACACAAACACACACACAGACACGTGCACACACAAACACACACACAGGCACGTGCATACACAAACACTCACATAGACACACACACACTCACACACACACATGCACACATAAACACTCACACAGACACACGCACACACAGACACATGCACACACACAAACACAGACACATGCACACACAAACACTCACACAGACCCACGCACACACACACACACAGACACATGCACACACAAACACACACACAGACACACGCACACACGCACACACACACAGACACATGCACACACACAGACACATGCACACACACACAGACACATGCACACACACACAGACACATGCACACACACACACAGACACACGCGCGCACACTCACACAGACACATGCACACACACTCACACAGACACACGCACACACACACAGACACATGCACACACACAGACACATGCACACACAGACACACACACAGCCACATGCACACACAAACACACACAGACACATGCACACACAAACACACACAGACACATGCACACACAAACACTCACACAGACACACGCGCACACACACACAGACACATGCGCACACACACACACATGCACACACAAACACACACACAGACACACGCACACACAAATACTCACACAGACACATGCACACAAACACACACACAGACACATGCACACACAAACACACACACACAGACACATGCACACACACACAGACACACGCGCACACACACACACAAACACTCACAGACACATGCACACACAAACACTCACAGACACATGCACACACACACAGAGGCACATGCACACACACACAGACACATGCACACAAACACACACACAGACACATGCACACACACACACACAGACACATGCACACACACACAGACACACGCGCGCACACACACAGACACACACACACAAACACTCACACAGACACATGCACACACAAACACTCACAGACACATGCACACACACACAGAGGCACATGCACACACACACAGACACATGCACACACACATGCACACGCAAACACAGACATGCACCCACAAACACGCACAAACATTCACACACACAGACACATGCACACACAAACATTCACAAACACACAGACACAAACACACAATCATTCACACATACAGACACATGCACACACACACACAAACACAGACACCTGCACACACAAATACACACACATGCACACAAAACATTCATACACACAGACACATGCACACGCAAACACACACATATGCACATGCAAACATTCATAAACACAAACACACACAATACACACATGCACACACAAACACATGCACACGCAAACATTCATACACACACAGACACA
>NW_028270178.1:5684348-5691848 GCF_037043375.1 Chiloscyllium plagiosum
CGCACACATGCACGCACACACACACACACATGCACACACAAACACACACACAGACACACGCACACACACACACACAGACACATGCAAACACACTCACACAGACACACGCACACACAGAAACACACGCACACACACAGACACATGCACGCACACACACACAGACACATGCACACATAAACACACACACAGACACACGCACACACAAACACTCACACAGACACACGCACACACACACACACACAGACACATGAACACACACACACAGACACATGCACACGCACACACAGACACATGCACACACAAACACTCACACAGACACACGCACACACACACACAGACACATGCACACACACATACACAGTCACATGCACACACACAGACACATGCACACACACACACACAGACACGTGCACACACACACACACAGACACATGCACACACAAACACTCTCACAGACACATGCACACACAAACACACACACAGACACATGCACACACAAACACACACACAGGCACATACACACACACACACACACAGACACATGCACACACACACACAGACACATGCACACACACACACAGACACACACAAACACACACACAGACACATGCACACATCTCACACAGACACATGCACACACAAACACTCACACAGACACATGCACACACACACACTCACACAGACACATGCACACACAAACACTCACACAGACACATGCCCACACAAACACTCACATAGACACATACACACACACACTCACACAGACACATACACACACACACTCACACAGACACATGCACACACAAACACTCACACAGACACACGCACACACACACAGACACATGCACACACAAACACACACACAGACACATGCACACACACACACACACACATGCACATACACACACACAGACACACGCACACACACACAGACACATGCACACACAAACACACACACAGACACATGCACACACACAGACACATGCACACACACACACAGACACATGCACATACACACACACAGACACACGCACACACACACAGACACATGCACACACAAACACACACACAGACACATGCACACACACAGACACATGCACACACACACAGACACATGCACACACACACAGACACACGCACACACACAGACACAGAAACACGCACACACACAGACACACGCACACACAGACACATGCACACACACTCACACAGACACACACACACAGACACATGCACACACACTCACACAGACACACGCACACACACACAGACACATGCACACACACAGACACACACAGACACATGCACACACAAACACTCACACAGACACACGCGCGCACACACACACACACATGCACACACACACACACAGACACATGCACACACAAACACTCACACAGACACATGCACACACACGGACACACGCACACACACAGACACATATACACACACTCACACAGACACACGCACACACAGAAACACACGCACACACACAGACACATGCACGCACACACACACACAGACACATGCACACACAAACACACACACAGACACACGCACACACAAACACACACACAGACACATGCACACACAAACACTCACACAGACACATGCACACACAAACACAGGCACATGCACACACAAACACACACACTGACACATGCACACACAAACACACACACAGACACATACACACACACACACTCACACAGACACATACACACACACACACTCACACAGACACATACACACACACACACTCACACACACACATGCACACATAAACACTCACGCAGACACACGCACACACAGACACATGCACACACACACACACAGACACATGCACACATAAACACTCACACAGACCCACGCACACACACACACAGACACATGCACACACAAACACACACACAGACACGCACACACACGCAGACACACGCACACACACACAGACACATGCACACACACAGACACATGCACACACACACAGACACATGCACACACACACAGACACATGCACACACACACAGACACACGCGCGCACACACACAGACACATGCACACACACTCACACAGACACACGCACACACACACAGACACATGCACACACACAGACACATGCACACACAGACACACACACAGCCACATGCACACACAAACACACACAGACACATGCACACACAAACACTCACACAGACACACGCGCACACACACACAGACACATGCGCACGTACACACAGACACATGCACACACAAACACTCACACAGACACATGCACACACAAGCACACACACAGACACATGCAAACACAAACACTCACACAGACACACGCACACACAAACACACACACAGACACATGCACACACACACAGACACACGCACACACAAACACTCACACAGACACATGCACACAAACACACACAAACACATGCACACACAAGCACACACACACAGACACATGCACACACACACAGACACACGCGCGCACACACACAGACACACACACACACAAACACTCACACAGACACATGCACACACAAACACTCACAGACACATGCACACACACACAGAGGCACATGCACACAAAGACACATGCACACACACATGCACACACAGACACATGCACACACACATGCACACGCAAACACAGACACATGCACCCACAAACCCGCACAAACATTCACACACACAGACACATGCACACACAAACATTCACAAACACACAGACACAAACACACAATCATTCACACATACAGACACATGCACACACACACAAACACAGACACCTGCACACACAAATACACACACATGCACACAAAACATTCATACACACAGACATGAAAACACAAACATTCACAAACATGCAGACACATGAACACACAAACATTCATACACACAGACACATGCACACGCAAACACACACATATGCACATGCAAACATTCATAAACACAAACACACACAATACACACATGCACACACAAACACATGCACACGCAAACATTCATACACACACAGACACATGCACACACAAACACTCACACAGACACATGCAAACACACACACAGACACATGCACACACACACACAAACACATGCACACACACACACACAGACACATGCACACACACACACAGACACATGCACACACGCACACAGACACATGCACACACAAACACTCTCACAGACACATGCACACACAAAAACACACACAGACACATGCACACACAAACACACACACGGACACATGCACACACACACACACAGACACATGCACACACAAACACTCACACAGACACACGCACACACACACACAGACACATGCACACACACACACAAACACATGCACACACACACACACAGACACATGCACACACACACACAGACACATGCACACACGCACACAGACACATGCACACACAAACACTCTCACAGACACATGCACACACAAAAACACACACAGACACATGCACACACAAACACACACACGGACACATGCACACACACACACACAGACACATGCACACACACTCACACAGATACACGCACACGCACACACAGAAACACACGCACACATGCACGCACACACACACACACATGCACACACAAACACACACACAGACACACGCACACACACACACACAGACACATGCAAACACACTCACACAGACACACGCACACACAGAAACACACGCACACACACAGACACATGCACGCACACACACACAGACACATGCACACACAAACACTCACACAGACACACGCACACACACACACACACAGACACATGAACACACACACACAGACACATGCACACGCACACACAGACACATGCACACACAAACACTCACACAGACACACGCACACACACACACACAGACACATGCACACACACATACACAGTCACATGCACACACACAGACACATGCACACACACACACACAGACACGTGCACACACACACACACAGACACATGCACACACAAACACTCTCACAGACACATGCACACACAAACACACACACAGACACATGCACACACAAACACACACACAGGCACATACACACACACACACACACAGACACATGCACACACACACACAGACACATGCACACACACACACAGACACACACAAACACACACACAGACACATGCACACATCTCACACAGACACATGCACACACAAACACTCACACAGACACATGCACACACACACACTCACACAGACACATGCACACACAAACACTCACACAGACACATGCCCACACAAACACTCACATAGACACATACACACACACACTCACACAGACACATACACACACACACTCACACAGACACATGCACACACAAACACTCACACAGACACACACACACACAGACACATGCACACACAAACACACACACAGACACATGCACACACACACACAGACACATGCACATACACACACACAGACACACGCACACACACACAGACACATGCACACACAAACACACACACAGACACATGCACACACACAGACACATGCACACACACACACAGACACATGCACATACACACACACAGACACACGCACACACACACAGACACATGCACACACAAACACACACACAGACACATGCACACACACAGACACATGCACACACACACAGACACATGCACACACACACAGACACACGCACACACACAGACACAGAAACACGCACACACACAGACACACGCACACACAGACACATGCACACACACTCACACAGACACACACACACAGACACATGCACACACACTCACACAGACACACGCACACACACACAGACACATGCACACACACAGACACATGCACACACAAACACACACACAGACACATGCACACACAAACACTCACACAGACACACGCGCGCACACACACACACACATGCACACACACACACACACAGACACATGCACACACAAACACTCACACAGACACATGCACACACACGGACACACGCACACACACAGACACATATACACACACTCACACAGACACACGCACACACAGAAACACACGCACACACACAGACACATGCACGCACACACACACACAGACACATGCACACACAAACACACACACAGACACACGCACACACAAACACACACACAGACACACGCACACACAAACACTCACACAGACACACGCACACACACACACAGACACATGCACACACACACAGACACATGCACACACACACACAGACACATGCACACACAAACACTCACACAGACACACGCACACACACACAGACACATGCACACACACATACACAGACACATGCGCACACACACACAGACACATGCACACACACACACAGACACGTGCACACACACACACAGACACATGCACACACAAACACTCTCACAGACACATGCACACACAAACACACACACAGACACCTGCACACACAAACACTCACACAGACACATGCACACGCAAACACTCACACAGACACATGCACACGCAAACACTCACACAGACACATGCACACACACACACACACAGACACATGCACACACACACACAGACACATGCACACACACACACACACAGACACATGCACACACAAACACTCACAGACACATGCACACACAAACACACACACAGACACATGCACACACAAACACTCACACAGACACATGCGCACACACACACACACAGACACATGCACACACAAACACTCACACAGACACATGCACACACGCACAGACACATGCACACACACACAGACACATGCACACACACACACTCACACAGACACCCGCACACACACATGCGCACACACACACACTCACTCAGACACACACACACACACAGACACATGCACACACACACACAGACACATGCACACACACACACAGACACATGCACACACACACAGAGACACACACACACACACACACATGCACACACACAAACACACACACAGACACATGCACACACACACACACACGGACACACGCACACACACACACAGACACATGCACACACACACACACAGACACATGCACACACAAACACTCACACACACACATGCACACACACACACACACATGCACACACACACACAGACACATGCACACACACACACGGACACACGCACACGCACACACAGACACATGCACACACACTCACACAGACACACACACACAGAGACACATGCACACACAAACACACAGACACATGCACGCACACACACACACAGACACATGCACACACAAACACACACACACAAACACATGCACACACAAACACTCACACAGACACACGCACACACACACACAGACACATGCACACACACACAGACACATGCACACACAAACACTCACACAGACACACGCACACACACACACAGACACATGCACACACACACACAAACACATGCACACACACACACAGACACATGCACACACACACACACACAGACACATGCACACACGCACACAGACACATGCACACACAAACACTCTCACAGACACATGCACACACAAAAACACACATAGACACATGCACACACAAACACACACACGGACACGCACACACACACACACAGACACATGCACACACACACACACAGACACATGCACACACACTCACACAGATACACGCACACGCACACACAGAAACACACGCACACACACACAGACACATGCACGCACACACACACATGCACACACAAACACACACACAGACACACGCACACACAAACACTCACACAGACACACGCACACACACACACACAGACACATGCACACACACGGACACACGCACACACACACACAGACACATGCACGCACACACACACACAGACACATGCACACACAAACACACACACAGACACACGCACACACAAACACTCACACAGACACACGCACACACACACAGACACATGCACACACACACACAGACACATGCACACACACACACAGACACATGCACACACAAACACTCACACAGACACACGCACACACACACAGACACATGCACACACACATACACAGACACATGCACACACACACAGACACATGCACACACACACACACAGACACGTGCACACACACACACAGACACATGCACACACAAACACTCTCACAGACACATGCACACACAAACACACACACAGACACATGCACACACAAACACACACACAGGCACATACACACACACACACAGACACATGCACACACACACAGAGACACATGCACACACACACACACACAGACACCCGCGCACACACACACACAGACACACGCATGCACACACACAGACACACGCACAGACACATGCACACACACACACAGACACATGCACACACAAACACTCACACAGACACATGCACACACAAACACACACAGACACATGCACACACACACACTCACACAGACACATGCACACACAAACACTCACACACACAGACACATGCGCACACACACACAGACACACGCGCACACACTCACACAGACACACGCACAGACA
>NW_028270178.1:5694348-5751848 GCF_037043375.1 Chiloscyllium plagiosum
ACACAGACACATGCACACACACTCACACAGACACACACACACAGAGACACATGCACACACAAACACACAGACACATGCACGCACACACACACACAGACACATGCACACACAAACACACACACACAAACACATGCACACACAAACACTCACACAGACACACGCACACACACACACAGACACATGCACACACACACAGACACATGCACACACAAACACTCACACAGACACACGCACACACACACAGACACATGCACACACACACACAAACACATGCACACACACACACAGACACATGCACACACACACACAGACACATGCACACACGCACACAGACACACGCACACACAAACACTCTCACAGACACATGCACACACAAAAACACACACAGACACATGCACACACACTCACACAGATACACGCACACGCACACACAGAAACACACGCACACACACACAGACACATGCACGCACACACACACATGCACACACAAACACACACACAGACACACGCACACACAAACACTCACACAGACACACGCACGCACACACACACAGACACATGCACGCACACACACACACAGACACATGCACACACAAACACACACACAGACACATGCACACACAAACACACACACAGACACACGCACACACACGGACACACGCACACACACACAGACACATGCACACACAAACACACACACAGACACACGCACACACAAACACTCACACAGACACACGCACACACACACACAGACACATGCACACACACACAGACACATGCACACACAAACACTCACACAGACACACGCACACACACACAGACACATGCACACACACATACACAGACACATGCACACACACACAGACACATGCACACACACACACACAGACACGTGCACACACACACACAGACACATGCACACACAAACACTCTCACAGACACATGCACACACAAACACACACACAGACACATGCACACACACACAGAGACACATGCACACACACGCACACACAGACACCCGCGCACACACACACACAGACACACGCATGCACACACACAGACACACGCACAGACACATGCACACACACACACAGACACATGCACACACAAACACTCACACAGACACATGCACACACAAACACACACAGACACATGCACACACACACACAGACACATGCACACACACACAGAGACACATGCACACACAAACACACACACAGACACATGCACACACACACACTCACACAGACACATGCACACACAAACACTCACACACACAGACACATGCGCACACACACACAGACACACGCGCACACACACACACAGACACACGCACAGACACATGCACACACACACACAGACACATGCACACACAAACACACACACAGACACATGCACACACAAACACACACACAGACACATGCACACACAAACACTCACACAGACACATGCACACACACAAACACTCACACAGACACATGCACACACACAAACACTCACACAGACACATGCACACACAAACACTCACACAGACACCTGCACACACAAACACTCACACAGACACATGCACACGCAAACACTCACACAGACACATGCACACACAAACACACAGACACATGCACACACAAACACACACAGACACATGCACACACACACACACACAGACACATGCACACACAAACACTCACACAGACACATGCACACACAAACACACACACAGACACATGCACACACAAACACTCACACAGACACATGCACACACAAACACACACACAGACACATGCACACACAAACACTCACACAGACACATGCACACACGCACAGACACATGCACACACATACACAGACACATGCACACACACACACTCACACAGACACACGCACACACACATGCGCACACACACACACTCACACAGACACACACACACACAGACACATGCACACACACACACACAGACACACACACACACATGCACACACACACAGACACATGCACACACACACACACGGACACATGCACACACACACACAGACACATGCACACACACACACACACAGACACATGCACACACAAACACTCACACAGACACATGCACACACAAACACACACACACACACATGCACACACACACACACACACATGCACACACACACACACATGCACACACTCACACAGACACACACACACAGACACATGCACACACACTCACACAGACACACGCACACACACACAGACACATGCACACACACAGACACATGCACACACAAACACACACACAGACACATGCACACACACACAGACACATGCACACACACATGCACACACACACAGACACATGCACACACACACACAGACACATGCACACACACACACGGACACACGCACACGCACACACAGACACATGCACACACACTCACACAGACACACACACACAGAGACACATGCACACACAAACACACAGACACATGCACGCACACACACACACAGACACATGCACACACAAACACACACACACAAACACATGCACACACAAACACTCACACAGACACACGCACACACACACACAGACACATGCACACACACACAGACACATGCACACACAAACACTCACACAGACACACGCACACACACACACAGACACATGCACACACAAACACATGCACACACACACACAGACACATGCACACACACACACACAGACACATGCACACACGCACACAGACACATGCACACACAAACACTCTCACAGACACATGCACACACAAAAACACACACAGACACATGCACACACAAACACTCACACAGACACACGCGCGCACACACACACACACACACAGACACATGCACACACACACACACAGACACATGCACTCACAAACACTCACGCAGACACATGCACACGCAAACACTCACACAGACACATGCACACGCAAACACTCACACAGACACACGCACACACACACACACACAGACACATGCACACACACACACAGACACATGCACACACACACACACAGACACATGCACACACAAACACTCACAGACACATGCACACACAAACACACACACAGACACATGCACACACAAACACTCACACAGACACATGCGCACACACACACACACAGACACATGCACACACACACACACACATGCACACACACACACACAGACACATGCACACACACACACGGACACACGCACACACACACACAGACACATGCACACACACACACACACAGACACATGCACACACAAACACTCACACAGACACATGCACACACAAACACACACACACACACATGCACACACACACACACACACATGCACACACACACACACACATGCACACACACACACACACATGCACACACACACACAGACACATGCACACACACTCACACAGACACACACACACAGAGACACATGCACACACAAACACACAGACACATGCACGCACACACACACACAGACACATGCACACACAAACACACACACACAGACACGTGCACACACACACACACAGACACATGCACACACAAACACTCTCACAGACACATGCACACACAAACACACACACAGACACATGCACACACAAACACTCACACAGACACATGCACACACACACACTCACACAGACACATGCACACACAAACACTCACACAGACACATGCCCACACAAATACTCACATAGACACATACACACACACAGTCACACAGACACATACACACACACACTCACACAGACACATGCACACACAAACACTCACACAGACACACGCACACACACACAGACACATGCACACACAAACACACACACAGACACATGCACACACACACACAGACACATGCACATACACACACACTAGACACACGCACACACACACAGACACATGCACACACACACACAGACACATGCACACAGAGACACATGCACACACACACAGACACATGCACACACACACAGATACACGCACACACACAGACACACGCACACACAGACACATGCACACACACTCACAGACACACGCGCACACACACACACAGACACACGCACACACAAACACTCACACACACAGACACATGCACACACACACACACACACAGACACATGCACACACAAACACTCACACACACAGACACATGCGCACACACACACAGACACACGCGCACACACACACACAGACACACGCACAGACACATGCACACACACACACAGACACATGCACACACAAACACACACACAGACACATGCACACACAAACACTCACACAGACACATGCACACACAAACACTCACACAGACACCTGCACACACAAACACTCACACAGACACATGCACACACAAACACTCACACAGACACATGCACACGCAAACACTCACACAGACACATGCACACACACACACACAGACACATGCACACACAAACACACAAAGACACATGCACACACACCCACACACAGACACATGCACACACAAACACTCACACAGACACATGCACACACAAACACACACACAGACACATGCACACACAAACACTCACACAGACACATGCACACACAAACACACACACAGACACATGCACACACAAACACTCACACAGACACATGCACACACGCACAGACACATGCACACACACACACAGACACATGCACACACACTCACACAGACACACGCACACACACATGCGCACACACACACACTCACACAGACACACACACACACAGACACATGCACACACACACACAGACACACACACACACATGCACACACACAGACACACGCACGCACACACACACACACACAGACACATGCACACACACACACACGGACACACGCACACACACACACAGACACATGCACACACACACACACACAGACACATGCACACACAAACACTCACACAGACACATGCACACACAAACACTCACACACACACATGCACACAAACACACACACACATGCACACACACACACACACACACATGCACACACACACACACACATGCACACACACACACAGACACATGCACACACACACACGGACACACGCACACACACACAGACACATGCACACACACTCACACAGACACACACACACAGAGACACATGCACACACAAACACACAGACACATGCACGCACACACACACACAGACACATGCACACACAAACACACACACACAAACACATGCACACACAAACACTCACACAGACACACGCACACACACACACACAGACACATGCACACACACACACAGACACATGCACACACACACAGACACATGCACACACGCACACAGACACATGCACACACAAACACTCTCACAGACACATGCACACACAAAAACACACACAGACACATGCACACACAAACACTCACACAGACACACGCACACACACACAGACACATGCACACACATACACAAACACATGCACACACACACACAGACACATGCACACACACACACAGACACATGCACACACGCACACAGACACATGCACACACAAACACTCTCACAGACACATGCACACACAAAAACACACACAGACACATGCACCCACAAACACACACACAGACACATGCACACACACTCACACAGATACACGCACACGCACACACAGAAACACACGCACACATGCACGCACACACACACACATGCACACACAAACACACACACAGACACACGCACACACAAACACTCACACAGACACACGCACACACACACACACAGACACATGCACACACACGGACACACGCACACACACACACACAGACACATGCAAACACACTCACACAGACACACGCACACACAGAAACACACGCACACACACACAGACACATGCACGCACACACACACAGACACATGCACACACAAACACACACACAGACACACGCACACACAAACACTCACACAGACACACGCACACACACACACACAGACACATGAACACACACACACAGACACATGCACACGCACACACAGACACATGCACACACAAACACTCACACAGACACATGCACACACACACAGACACATGCACACACACATACACAGTCACATGCACACACACACAGACACATGCACACACACACACACAGACACGTGCACACACACACACACAGACACATGCACACACAAACACTCTCACAGACACATGCACACACAAACACACACACAGACACATGCACACACAAACACACACACAGGCACATACACACACACACACAGACACATGCACACACACACACACACAGACACACACAAACACACACACAGACACATGCACACATCTCACACAGACACATGCACACACAAACACTCACACAGACACATGCACACACACACACTCACACAGACACATGCACACACAAACACTCACACAGACACATGCCCACACAAACACTCACATAGACACATACACACACACACTCACACAGACACATACACACACACACTCACACAGACACATGCACACACAAACACTCACACAGACACACGCACACACACACAGACACATGCACACACAAACACACACACAGACACATGCACACACACACACATGCACACACACACACAAACACATGCACACACACACACAGACACATGCACACACACACAGACACATGCACACACGCACACAGACAAATGCACACACAAACACTCTCACAGACACATGCACACACAAAAACACACACAGACACATGCACACACAAACACTCACACAGACACACGCACACACACACAGACACATGCACACACACACACAAACACATGCACACACACACACAGACACATGCACACACACACACAGCCACATGCACACACGCACACAGACACATGCACACACAAACACTCTCACAGACACATGCACACACAAAAACACACACAGACACATGCACACACAAACACACACACAGACACATGCACACACACTCACACAGATACACGCACACGCACACACAGAAACACACGCACACATGCACGCACACACACACACATGCACACACAAACACACACACAGACACACGCACACACAAACACTCACACAGACACACGCACACACACACACACAGACACATGCACACACACGGACACACGCACACACACACACACAGACACATGCAAACACACTCACACAGACACACGCACACACAGAAACACACGCACACACACACAGACACATGCACGCACACACACACAGACACATGCACACACAAACACACACACAGACACACGCACACACAAACACTCACACAGACACACGCACACACACACACACACAGACACATGAACACACACACACAGACACATGCACACGCACACACAGACACATGCACACACAAACACTCACACAGACACATGCACACACACACAGACACATGCACACACACATACACAGTCACATGCACACACACACAGACACATGCACACACACACACACAGACACGTGCACACACACACACACAGACACGTGCACACACACACACACAGACACATGCACACACAAACACTCTCACAGACACATGCACACACAAACACACACACAGACACATGCACACACAAACACACACACAGGCACACACACACACACACAGACACATGCACACACACACACACACAGACACACACAAACACACACACAGACACATGCACACATCTCACACAGACACATGCACACACAAACACTCACACAGACACATGCACACACACACACTCACACAGACACATGCACACACAAACACTCACACAGACACATGCCCACACAAACACTCACATAGACACATACACACACACACTCACACAGACACATACACACACACACTCACACAGACACATGCACACACAAACACTCACACAGACACACGCACACACACACAGACACATGCACACACAAACACACACACACAGACACATGCACACACACACACAGACACATGCACATACACACACACTAGACACACGCACACACACACAGACACATGCACACACACACACAGACACATGCACACAGAGACACATGCACACACACACAGACACATGCACACACACACAGATACACGCACACACACAGACACACGCACACACAGACACATGCACACACACTCACACAGACACACACACACAGACACATGCACACACACTCACACAGACACACGCACACACATACACAAACACATGCACACACACACAGACACATGCACACACACACACAGACACATGCACACACGCACACAGACACATGCACACACAAACACTCTCACAGACACATGCACACACAAAAACACACACAGACACATGCACACACAAACACACACACAGACACATGCACACACACTCACACAGATACACGCACACGCACACACAGAAACACACGCACACATGCACGCACACACACACACATGCACACACAAACACACACACAGACACACGCACACACAAACACTCACACAGACACACGCACACACACACACACAGACACATGCACACACACGGACACACGCACACACACACACACAGACACATGCAAACACACTCACACAGACACACGCAAACACACTCACACAGACACACGCACACACAGAAACACACGCACACACACACAGACACATGCACGCACACACACACAGACACATGCACACACAAACACACACACAGACACACGCACACACAAACACTCACACAGACACACGCACACACACACACAGACACATGAACACACACACACAGACACATGCACACGCACACACAGACACATGCACACACAAACACTCACACAGACACATGCACACACACACAGACACATGCACACACACATACACAGTCACATGCACACACACACAGACACATGCACACACACACACACAGACACGTGCACACACACACACACAGACACATGCACACACAAACACTCTCACAGACACATGCACACACAAACACACACACAGACACATGCACACACAAACACACACACAGGCACATACACACACACACACAGACACATGCACACACACACACACACAGACACACACAAACACACACACAGACACATGCACACATCTCACACAGACACATGCACACACAAACACTCACACAGACACATGCACACACACACACTCACACAGACACATGCACACACAAACACTCACACAGACACATGCCCACACAAACACTCACATAGACACATACACACACACACTCACACAGACACATACACACACACACTCACACAGACACATGCACACACAAACACTCACACAGACACACGCACACACACACAGACACATGCACACACAAACACACACACAGACACATGCACACACACACACAGACACATGCACACACACACACACTAGACACACGCACACACACACAGACACATGCACACACACACAGACACATGCACACACGCACACAGACACATGCACACACAAACACTCTCACAGACACATGCACACACAAAAACACACACAGACACATGCACACACAAACACTCACACAGACACACGCACACACACACAGACACATGCACACACACACACAAACACATGCACACACACACACAGACACATGCACACACACACACAGCCACATGCACACACGCACACAGACACATGCACACACAAACACTCTCACAGACACATGCACACACAAAAACACACACAGACACATGCACACACAAACACACACACAGACACATGCACACACACTCACACAGATACACGCACACGCACACACAGAAACACACGCACACATGCACGCACACACACACACATGCACACACAAACACACACACAGACACACGCACACACAAACACTCACACAGACACACGCACACACACACACACAGACACATGCACACACACGGACACACGCACACACACACACACAGACACATGCAAACACACTCACACAGACACACGCACACACAGAAACACACGCACACACACACAGACACATGCACGCACACACACACAGACACATGCACACACAAACACACACACAGACACACGCACACACAAACACTCACACAGACACACGCACACACACACACACACAGACACATGAACACACACACACAGACACATGCACACGCACACACAGACACATGCACACACAAACACTCACACAGACACATGCACACACACACAGACACATGCACACACACATACACAGTCACATGCACACACACACAGACACATGCACACACACACACACAGACACGTGCACACACACACACACAGACACATGCACACACAAACACTCTCACAGACACATGCACACACAAACACACACACAGACACATGCACACACAAACACACACACAGGCACACACACACACACACAGACACATGCACACACACACACACAGACACACACAAACACACACACAGACACATGCACACATCTCACACAGACACATGCACACACAAACACTCACACAGACACATGCACACACACACACACTCACACAGACACATGCACACACAAACACTCACACAGACACATGCCCACACAAACACTCACATAGACACATACACACACACACTCACACAGACACATACACACACACACTCACACAGACACATGCACACACAAACACTCACACAGACACACGCACACACACACAGACACATGCACACACAAACACACACACACAGACACATGCACACACACACACAGACACATGCACATACACACACACTAGACACACGCACACACACACAGACACATGCACACACACACACAGACACATGCACACAGAGACACATGCACACACACACAGACACATGCACACACACACAGATACACGCACACACACAGACACACGCACACACAGACACATGCACACACACTCACACAGACACACACACACAGACACATGCACACACACTCACACAGACACACGCACACACACACAGACACATGCACACACACAGACACATGCACACACAAACACACACACAGACACATGCACACACACACAGACACATGCACACACACAGACACATGCACACACAAACACTCACACAGACACACGCGCACACACACACACACACACACACATGCACACACACACACAGACACATGCACACACAAACACTCACACAGACACATGCACACACACACACACAGACACATGCACACACAAACAATCACACAGACACATGCACTCACGCACAGACACATGCACACACACACACAGACACATGCACACACACACACTCACACAGACACACGCACACACACATGCGCACACACACACACTCACTCAGACACACACACACACACAGACACATGCACACACACACACAGACACATGCACACACACACACAGACACACACACACACATGCACACACACAAACACACACACAGACACACACACACACACAGACACATGCACACACACACACACACGGACACACGCACACACACACAGACACATGCACACACACACACAGACACATGCACACACAAACACTCACACAGACACATGCACACACAAACACTCACACACACACATGCACACACACACACACACATGCACACACACACACAGACACATACACACACGGACACACGCACACACACACAGACACATGCACACACACTCACACAGACACACACACACTGAGACACATGCACACACAAACACACAGACACATGCACGCACACACACACACAGACACATGCACACACAAACACACACACACAAACACATGCACACACAAACACTCACACAGACACACGCACACACACACACAGACACATGCACACACACACAGACACATGCACACACAAACACTCACACAGACACACGCACACACACACACAGACACATGCACACACACACACAAACACATGCACACACACACAGACACATGCACACACACACACACACACACGCACACAGACACATGCACACACAAACACTCTCACAGACACATGCACACACAAAAACACACACAGACACATGCACACACAAACACACACACGGACACACGCACACACACACACACAGACACATGCACACACACTCACACAGATACACGCACACGCACACACAGAAACACACGCACACACACACAGACACATGCACGCACACACACACAGACACATGCACGCACACACACACATGCACACACAAACACACACACAGACACACACAAACACACACACAGACACATGCACACATCTCACACAGACACATGCACACACAAACACTCACACAGACACATGCACACACACACACTCACACAGACACATGCACACACAAACACACACACAGACACATGCACACACAAACACTCACACAGACACATGCCCACACAAACACTCACATAGACACATACACACACACACTCACACAGACACATGCACACACAAACACTCACACAGACACACGCACACACACACAGACACATGCACACACAAACACACACACAGACACATGCACACACACACACAGACACATGCACATACACACACACCGACACACGCACACACACACAGACACATGCACACACACACACACAGACACATGAACACACACAGACAGACACATGCACACACACACAGACACATGCACACACACACAGACACACGCACACACACAGACACAGAAACACGCACACACACAGACACACGCACACACAGACACATGCACACACACTCACACAGACACACACACACACTCACACAGACACACGCACACACACACAGACACATGCACACACACACACAGACACATGCACACACACACACAGCCACATGCACACACGCACACAGACACATGCACACACAAACACTCTCACAGACACATGCACACACAAAAACACACACAGACACATGCACACACAAACACACACACAGACACATGCACACACACTCACACAGATACACGCACACGCACACACAGAAACACACGCACACATGCACGCACACACACACACATGCACACACAAACACACACACAGACACACGCACACACAAACACTCACACAGACACACGCACACACACACACACAGACACATGCACACACACGGACACACGCACACACACACACACAGACACATGCACACACACACACAGCCACATGCACACACGCACACAGACACATGCACACACAAACACTCTCACAGACACATGCACACACAAAAACACACACAGACACATGCACACACAAACACACACACAGACACATGCACACACACTCACACAGATACACGCACACGCACACACAGAAACACACGCACACATGCACGCACACACACACACATGCACACACAAACACACACACAGACACACGCACACACAAACACTCACACAGACACACGCACACACACACACACAGACACATGCACACACACGGACACACGCACACACACACACACAGACACATGCAAACACACTCACACAGACACACGCACACACAGAAACACACGCACACACACACAGACACATGCACGCACACACACACAGACACATGCACACACAAACACACACACAGACACACGCACACACAAACACTCACACAGACACACGCACACACACACACACACAGACACATGAACACACACACACAGACACATGCACACGCACACACAGACACATGCACACACAAACACTCACACAGACACATGCACACACACACAGACACATGCACACACACATACACAGTCACATGCACACACACACAGACACATGCACACACACACACACAGACACGTGCACACACACACACACAGACACATGCACACACAAACACTCTCACAGACACATGCACACACAAACACACACACAGACACATGCACACACAAACACACACACAGGCACACACACACACACACACAGACACATGCACACACACACACACACAGACACACACAAACACACACACAGACACATGCACACATCTCACACAGACACATGCACACACAAACACTCACACAGACACATGCACACACACACACTCACACAGACACATGCACACACAAACACTCACACAGACACATGCCCACACAAACACTCACATAGACACATACACACACACACTCACACAGACACATACACACACACACTCACACAGACACATGCACACACAAACACTCACACAGACACACGCACACACACAGACACATGCACACACAAACACACACACACAGACACATGCACACACACACACAGACACATGCACATACACACACACTAGACACACGCACACACACACAGACACATGCACACACACACACAGACACATGCACACAGAGACACATGCACACACACACAGACACATGCACACACACACAGATACACGCACACACACAGACACACGCACACACAGACACATGCACACACACTCACACAGACACACACACACAGACACATGCACACACACTCACACAGACACACGCACACACACACAGACACATGCACACACACAGACACATGCACACACAAACACACACACAGACACATGCACACACACACAGACACATGCACACACACAGACACATGCACACACAAACACTCACACAGACACACGCGCACACACACACTCACACACACATGCACACACACACACAGACACATGCACACACAAACACTCACACAGACACATGCACACACACACACACACAGACACATGCACACACAAACAATCACACAGACACATGCACACACGCACAGACACATGCACACACACACACAGACACATGCACACACACACACTCACACAGACACACGCACACACACATGCGCACACACACACACTCACTCAGACACACACACACACACAGACACATGCACACACACACACAGACACATGCACACACACACACACACAGACACACACACACACACACACACATGCACACACACAAACACACACACAGACACACACACACACACAGACACATGCACACACACACACACGGACACACGCACACACACACAGACACATGCACACACACACACAGACACATGCACACACAAACACTCACACAGACACATGCACACACAAACACTCACACACACACACATGCACACACACACACACACATGCACACACACACACAGACACATACACACACGGACACACGCACACACACACACAGACACATGCACACACACTCACACAGACACACACACACTGAGACACATGCACACACAAACACACAGACACATGCACGCACACACACACACAGACACATGCACACACAAACACACACACACAAACACATGCACACACAAACACTCACACAGACACACGCACACACACACACAGACACATGCACACACACACAGACACATGCACACACAAACACTCACACAGCCACACGCACACACACACACAGACACATGCACACACACACACAAACACATGCACACACACACAAACACATGCACACACACACACACACACGCACACAGACACATGCACACACAAACACTCTCACAGACACATGCACACACAAAAACACACACAGACACATGCACACACAAACACACACACGGACACACGCACACACACACACACAGACACATGCACACACACTCACACAGATACACGCACACGCACACACAGAAACACACGCACACACACACAGACACATGCACGCACACACACACAGACACATGCACGCACACACACACACATGCACACACAAACACACACACAGACACACACAAACACACACACAGACACATGCACACATCTCACACA
Source organism: Chiloscyllium plagiosum (assembly GCF_037043375.1). Taxonomy (NCBI): domain Eukaryota; kingdom Metazoa; phylum Chordata; class Chondrichthyes; order Orectolobiformes; family Hemiscylliidae; genus Chiloscyllium; species Chiloscyllium plagiosum. The sequence goes on from NW_028270178.1 coordinate 5,710,074, forward strand.
GACACATGCACACACAAACACTCACACAGACACATGCACACACACACACTCACACAGACACATGCACACACAAACACTCACACAGACACATGCCCACACAAACACTCACATAGACACATACACACACACACTCACACAGACACATGCACACACAAACACTCACACAGACACACGCACACACACACAGACACATGCACACACAAACACACACACAGACACATGCACACACACACACAGACACATGCACACACACCGACACACGCACACACACACAGACACATGCACACACACACACACAGACACATGAACACACACAGACAGACACATGCACACACACACAGACACATGCACACACACACAGACACACGCACACACACAGACACAGAAACACGCACACACACAGACACACGCACACACAGACACATGCACACACACTCACACAGACACACACACACACTCACACAGACACACGCACACACACACAGACACATGCACACACACAGACACATGCACACACAAACACACACACAGACACATGCACACACAAACACTCACACAGACACACGCGCACACACACACACACACACAGACACATGCACACACACACACAGACACATGCACACTCAAACACTCACACAGACACATGCACACACACGGACACACGCACACACACACACACAGAGACACATGTACACACACTCACACAGACACACGCACACACAGAAACACACGCACACACACAGACACATGCACGCACACACACACACAGACACATGCACACACAAACACACACACAGACACACGCACACACAAACACACACACAGACACACGCACACACACACACAGACACATGCACACACACACACAGACACATGCACACACACACAGACACATGCACACACAAACACTCACACAGACACACGCACACACACACACAGACACATGCACACACACATACACAGACACATGCACACACACACAGACACATGCACACACACACACAGACACGTGCACACACACACACAGACACATGCACACACAAACACTCTCACAGACACATGCACACACAAACACACACACAGACACATGCACACACAAACACACACACAGGCACATACACACACACACAGACACATGCACACACACACACACAGACACATGCACAAACACACACACACGGACACACGCACACACACACACAGACACATGCACACACAAACACTCACACAGACACATGCACACACAAACACTCACACACACACATGCACACACACACATGCACACACACACAGACACATGCACACACACACACGGACACACGCACACACACACACAGACACATGCACACACACTCACACAGACACACACACACACTCACACAGACACACACACACAGATGCACATGCACACACAAACACACACACAGACACACGCACACACAAACACTCACACAGACACACGCACACACATGCACACACACACACAGACACATGCACACACACACACAGACACATGCACACACAAACACTCACACAGACACACGCACACACACACAGACACATGCACACACACATACACAGACACATGCACACACACACACACAGACACATGCACACACACACACACAGACACGTGCACACACACACACACAGACACATGCACACACAAACACTCTCACAGACACATGCACACACAAACACACACACAGACACATGCACACACAAACACACACACAGGCACATACACACACACACACAGACACACACACACAGACACATGAACACACACACACACACACAGACACACACACAGACACACACAAACACACACACAGACACATGCACACATCTCACACAGACACATGCACACACAAACACTCACACAGACACATGCACACACACACACTCACACAGACACATGCACACACAAACACTCACACAGACACATGCCCACACAAACACTCACATAGACACATACACACACACACTCACACAGACACATGCACACACAAACACTCACACAGACACACGCACACACACACAGACACATGCACACACAAACACACACACAGACACATGCACACACACACACAGACACATGCACATACACACACACAGACACATGCACACACACACACACAGACACATGCACACACAAACACACACACAGACACATGCACACACACACAGACACATGCACACACAAACACTCACACAGACACACGCACACACACACACAGACACATGCACACACACATACACAGACACATGCACACACACACAGACACATGCACACACACACACAGACACGTGCACACACACACACACAGACACATGCACACACAAACACTCTCACAGACACATGCACACACAAACACACACACAGACACATGCACACACAAACACACACACAGGCACATACACACACACACAGACACATGCACACACACACACACAGACACATGCACAAACACACACACACGGACACACGCACACACACACACAGACACATGCACACACAAACACTCACACAGACACATGCACACACAAACACTCACACACACACATGCACACACACACATGCACACACACACAGACACATGCACACACACACACGGACACACGCACACACACACACAGACACATGCACACACACTCACACAGACACACACACACACTCACACAGACACACACACACAGAGACACATGCACACACAAACACACAGACACATGCACGCACACACACACACAGACACATGCACACACAAACACACACACACAAACACGTGCACACACAAACACTCACACAGACACACGCACACACACACACAGACACATGCACACACACACAGACACATGCACACACAAACACTCACACAGACACACGCACACACACACACAGACACATGCACACACACACACAAACACATGCACACACACACAGACACATGCACACACGCACACAGACACATGCACACACAAACACTCTCACAGACACATGCACACACAAAAACACACACAGACACATGCACACACAAACACACACACGGACACACGCACACACACTCACACAGATACACGCACACGCACACACAGAAACACACACACACAGACACATGCAAGCACACACACACACATGCACACACAAACACACACACAGACACACGCACACACAAACACTCACACAGACACACACACACACACAGACACATGCACACACACGGACACACGCACACACACACACAGACACATGCACACACACTCACACAGACACACGCACACACAGAAACACACGCACACACACAGACACATGCACGCACACACACACACAGACACATGCACACACAAACACACACACAGACACACGCACACACAAACACTCACACAGACACACGCACACACATGCACACACACACACAGACACATGCACACACACACACAGACACATGCACACACAAACACTCACACAGACACACGCACACACACACAGACACATGCACACACACATACACAGACACATGCACACACACACACACAGACACATGCACACACACACACACAGACACGTGCACACACACACACACAGACACATGCACACACAAACACTCTCACAGACACATGCACACACAAACACACACACAGACACATGCACACACAAACACACACACAGGCACATACACACACACACACAGACACACAGACACACACAGACACATGCACACACACACACACACACAGACACACACACAGACACACACAAACACACACACAGACACATGCACACATCTCACACAGACACATGCACACACAAACACTCACACAGACACATGCACACACACACTCTCACACAGACACATGCACACACAAACACTCACACAGACACATGCCCACACAAACACTCACATAGACACATACACACACACACTCACACAGACACATGCACACACAAACACTCACACAGACACACGCACACACACACAGACACATGCACACACAAACACACACACAGACACATGCACACACACACACAGACACATGCACATACACACACACCGACACACGCACACACACACACTCACATGCACACACACACACAGACACATGCACACACACAGACACATGCACACACACACAGACACATGCACACACACACAGACACACGCACACACACAGACACAGAAACACGCACACACACAGACACACGCACACACAGACACATGCACACACACTCACACAGACACACACACACACACTCACACAGACACACGCACACACACACAGACACATGCACACACACAGACACATGCACACACAAACACACACACAGACACATGCACACACAAACACTCACACAGACACACGCGCACACACACACACACACAGACACATGCACACACACACACACGGACACACGCACACACACACACACGGACACACGCACACACACACACACACAGACACATGTACACACACTCACACAGACACACGCACACACAGAAACACACGCACACACACAGACACATGCACGCACACACACACACAGACACATGCACACACAAACACACACACAGACACACGCACACACAAACACACACACAGACTTACGCACACACAAACACTCACACAGACACACGCACACACACACACACAGACACATGCACACACACACAGACACATGCACACACACACAGACACATGCACACACACACAGACACATGCACACACAAACACTCACACAGACACACGCACACACACACACAGACACATGCACACACACAATCACAGACACATGCACACACACAGACACATGCACACACACACACAGACACGTGCACACACACACACACAGACACATGCACACACAAACACTCTCACAGACACATGCACACACAAACACACACACAGACACATGCACACACAAACACACACACAGGCACATACACACACACACAGACACATGCACACACACACAGACACATGCACACACACACACACACACGCACACACACACACACACAAACACACACGCAGACACATGCACACATCTCACACAGACACATGCACACACAAACACTCACACAGACACATGCACACACACACACTCACACAGACACATGCACACACAAACACTCACACAGACACATGCACACACACACTCACACAGACACATACACACACACACTCACACAGACACATGCACACACAAACACTCACACAGACACACGCACACACAGACACATGCACACACAAACACACACACAGACACATCCACACACACACAGACACATGCACATACACACACACAGACACACGCACACACACACAGACACATGCACACACACACAGACACATGCACACACACAGACACATGCACACACACACACAGACACATGCACACACACAGGCACACGCACACACACAGACACAGACACACGCACACACACAGACACACGCACACACAGACACATGCACACAACTCACACAGACACACACACACACAGACACATGCACACACACTCACACAGACACACGCACACACACACAGACACATGCACACACACAGACACATGCACACACAAACACACACACAGACACATGCACACACAAACACTCACACAGACACACGCGCACACACACACACACACAGACACATGCACACACACACACACAGACACATGCACACACAAACACTCACACAGACACATGCACACACACGGACACACACACACACACAGACACATGTACACACACTCACACAGACACACGCACACACAGAAACACACGCACACACACAGACACATGCACGCACACACACACACAGACACATGCACACACACACAGACACACGCACACACACAGACACAGAAACACGCACACACACAGACACACGCACACACAGACACATGCACACACACTCACACAGACACACACACACACACTCACACAGACACACGCACACACACACAGACACATGCACACACACAGACACATGCACACACAAACACACACACAGACACATGCACACACAAACACTCACACAGACACACGCGCACACACACACACACACAGACACATGCACACACACACACACGGACACACGCACACACACACACACGGACACACGCACACACACACACACACAGACACATGTACACACACTCACACAGACACACGCACACACAGAAACACACGCACACACACAGACACATGCACGCACACACACACAGACACATGCACACACAAACACACACACAGACACACGCACACACAAACACACACACAGACTTACGCACACACAAACACTCACACAGACACACGCACACACACACACACAGACACATGCACACACACACAGACACATGCACACACACACAGACACATGCACACACACACAGACACATGCACACACAAACACTCACACAGACACACGCACACACACACACAGACACATGCACACACACAATCACAGACACATGCACACACACAGACACATGCACACACACACACAGACACGTGCACACACACACACACAGACACATGCACACACAAACACTCTCACAGACACATGCACACACAAACACACACACAGACACATGCACACACAAACACACACACAGGCACATACACACACACACAGACACATGCACACACACACAGACACATGCACACACACACACACACACGCACACACACACACACACAAACACACACGCAGACACATGCACACATCTCACACAGACACATGCACACACAAACACTCACACAGACACATGCACACACACACACTCACACAGACACATGCACACACAAACACTCACACAGACACATGCACACACACACTCACACAGACACATACACACACACACTCACACAGACACATGCACACACAAACACTCACACAGACACACGCACACACACAGACACATGCACACACAAACACACACACAGACACATCCACACACACACAGACACATGCACATACACACACACAGACACACGCACACACACACAGACACATGCACACACACACAGACACATGCACACACACAGACACATGCACACACACACAGACACATGCACACACACAGACACACGCACACACACAGACACAGACACACGCACACACACAGACACACGCACACACAGACACATGCACACAACTCACACAGACACACACACACACAGACACATGCACACACACTCACACAGACACACGCACACACACACAGACACATGCACACACACAGACACATGCACACACAAACACACACACAGACACATGCACACACAAACACTCACACAGACACACGCGCACACACACACACACACAGACACATGCACACACACACACACAGACACATGCACACACAAACACTCACACAGACACATGCACACACACGGACACACGCACACACACACACACAGACACATGTACACACACTCACACAGACACACGCACACACAGAAACACACGCACACACACAGACACATGCACGCACACACACACACAGACACATGCACACACAAACACACACACAGACACACGCACACACAAACACACACACAGACACACGCACACACAAATACTCACACAGACACACGCACACACACACACAGACACATGCACACACACACACAGACACATGCACACACACACAGACACATGCACACACAAACACTCACACAGACACACGCACACACACACACAGACACATGCACACACACATACACAGACACATGCACACACACACATGCACACACACACACAGACACGTGCACACACACACACACAGACACATGCACACACAAACACTCTCACAGACACATGCACACACAAACACACACAGACACATGCACACACAAACACACACACAGGCACATACACACACACACAGACACATGCACACACACACAGACACATGCACACACACACACAGACACATGCACACACACACAGACACACGCACACACACAGACACAGACACACGCACACACACAGACACACGCACACACAGACACATGCACACAACTCACACAGACACACACACACACAGACACATGCACACACACTCACACAGACACACGCACACACACACAGACACATGCACACACACAGACACATGCACACACAAACACACACACAGACACATGCACACACAAACACTCACACAGACACACGCGCACACACACACAGACACAGACACATGCACACACACACACACAGACACATGCACACACAAACACTCACACAGACACATGCACACACACGGACACACGCACACACACAGACACATGTACACACACTCACACAGACACACGCACACACAGAAACACACGCACACACACAGACACATGCACGCACACACACACACAGACACATGCACACACAAACACACACACAGACACACGCACACACAAACACACACACAGACACACGCACACACAAATACTCACACAGACACACGCACACACACACACAGACACATGCACACACACACACAGACACATGCACACACACACAGACACATGCACACACAAACACTCACACAGACACACGCACACACACACATGCACACACACACATGCACACACACACACAGACACGTGCACACACACACACACAGACACATGCACACACAAACACTCTCACAGACACATGCACACACAAACACACACAGACACATGCACACACAAACACACACACAGGCACATACACACACACAGACACATGCACACACACACAGACACATGCACACACACACACACACACGCACACACACACACACGCACACAGACACACACAAACACACACACAGACACATGCACACATCTCACACAGACACATGCACACACAAACACTCACACAGACACATGCACACACACACACTCACACAGACACATGCACACACACACTCACACAGACACATGCACACACACACTCACACAGACACATATACACACACACTCACACAGACACATGCACACACAAACACTCACACAGACACATGCACACACACACTCACACAGACACACACACACACACTCACACAGACACATGCACACACAAACACTCACACAGACTCATGCACACACACACACAGACACATGCACACACACACACTCACACAGACACATGCACACACAAACACACACACAGACACATCCACACACACACAGACACATGCACACACACACACAGACACACGCACACACACACAGACACATGCACACACACACAGACACACGCACACACACAGACACAGACACACGCACACACACAGACACACGCACACACAGACACATGCACACAACTCACACAGACACACACACACACAGACACACACACACAGATACATGCACACACACTCACACAGACACACGCACACACACACAGACACATGCACACACACAGACACATGCACACACAAACACACACAGACACATGCACACACAAACACACACACAGACACATGCACACACAAACACACACAAACAGACACATGCACACACACACAGACACACGCGCACACACACACAGACACACACACACACAAACACTCACACAGACACATGCACACACAAACACACACACAGACACATGCACACACAAACACTCACACAGACACATGCACACACAAACACTCACACAGACACATGCACACACAAACACACACACAGACACATGCACACACACACACACACATGCACACACAAACACTCACACAGACTCATGCACACACAAACACTCACACAGACGCATGCACACACAAATACTCACACAGACGCATGCACACAGACACATGCACACACAAACACTCAAACTGACACGCACACACAAACACTCACACAGACACATGCACACACAAACACACACACAGACACGTGCATACACACACACAGACACATGCACACACATACACACAGACACATGCACACACAAACACTCACACAGACACACGCACACACAAACACTCACACAGACACATGCACACACAAACACTCACACAGACACATGCACACACAAACATACACACAGACACGTGCATACACACACAGACACATGCACACACACACACAGACACATGCACACACATGCACACAGACACATGCACACACACACACAGACACATGCACACATACACAGACACATGCACACACAGACACTCACACAGACACATGCACACACAAACACACACACAGATACATGCACACACAAACACTCACACAGACACATGCACACACAAACATTCACACAGACACGTGCACACACAAACACACACACAGACACATGCACACACAAACATTCACACAGGCACGTGCACACACACACAGATACATGCACACACACACACTCACAGACACATGCACACACAGACACATGCACACACACACAGACACGTGCACACACACACAGACACATGCACACACAAACACTCACACAGACACGTGCACACACAAACACACACACAGGCACGTGCACACACAAACACTCACACAGACACACGCACACACAAACACACACACAGACACACGCACACACAAACACTCACACAGACACATGCACACACAAACACACACACAGACACATGCTCACACAAACACACACAGGCACATGCACACACACACAGGCACATGCACACACACACACAGACAGATGCACACACCAACACTCAAATTGACACACTCACACAGACACATGCACACACAAACACTCACACAGACACATGCACACACAAACACACACAGACACGTGCATACACACACACAGACACATGCACACACATAAACACAGACACATGCACACACAAACACTCACACAGACACACGCACACACAAACACTCACACAGACACATGCACACACAAACACTCACACAGACACATGCACACACAAACATACACACAGACACGTGCATACACACACAGACACATGCACACACACACAGACACATGCACACACATACACACAGACACATGCACACACACACACAGACACATGCACACACACACAGACACGTGCACACACACACACAGACACATGCACACACATACACAGACACATGCACACACAGACACTCACACAGACACATGCACACACAAACACTCACACAGAAACATGCACACACAAACACACACACAGACACATGCACACACAAACATTCACACAGGCACGTGCACACACACACAGATACATGCACACACACACACTCACAGACACATGCACACACATACACACAGACACATGCACACACACACACACAGACACATGCACACACACACAGACACATGCACACACAAACACTCACACAGACACGTGCACACACAAACACACACACAGACACATGCACACACAAACATTCACACAGGCACATGCACACACACATAGATACATGCACACACACACTCACAGACACATGCACACACAGACACATGCACACACACATAGACACACGCACACACACACACAGAGACATGCACACACACACACACATGCACACACACACAGACACATGCACACACAAACACACACACAGACACATGCACACATAAACACACACACAGACACACGCGCACACACAAACACACACACAGACACATGCACAAACACACACACAGACACATGCACACACAAACACACACACAGACACATGCACACACAAACACTCACACAGACACATGCACACACAAACACACACAGACACATGCACACACAAACACTCACACAGACACATGCATACACAAACACACACACAGTCACATGCACACACACACAGACACATGCACACACACACAGACACATGCACACACACACAGACAGATGCACACACAAACACACAGACACATGCACACACAAACACACACAGACACATGCACACACAAACACACACACAGACACGTGCGCACACACAAACACACACACAGACACATGCACACACAAACACACACACAGACACATGCACACACAAACACTCAGAGACACATGCACACACAAACACACACACAGACACATGCACACACACACAGACACATGCACACACAGACACATGCACACACAAACACACACAGACACATGCACACACAAACACACAAACAGACACGTGCGCACACACAAACACACACACAGACACATGCACACACACACACAGACCAATGCACACACAAACACACACACAGGCACATGCACACACACACACTCACACAGACACATGCACACACAAACACACACACAGACACATGCACACACAAACACTCACACAGACACATGCACACTCAAACACACACACAGGCACGTGCACACACAAACACTCACACAGACACACGCACACACAAACACACACACAGACACACGCACACACAAACACTCACACAGACACACGCACACACAAACACACACACAGACACACGCACACACAAACACTCACACAGACACATGCACACACAAACACACACACAGTCACATGCACACACACACAGACACATGCACACACACACAGACAGATGCACACACAAACACACAGACACATGCACACACAAACACACACAGACACATGCACACACAAACACAAACACAGACACGTGCGCACGCACAAACACACACACAGACACATGCACACACAAACACTCACACAGACACATGCACACACACACACACAGACCAATGCACACACAAACACTCACACAGACACATGCACACACAAACACTCACACAGACACATGCACACACACACAGACACATGCACACACACACACTCACACAGACACATGCACACACAAACACTCACACAGACACATGCACACACACACACTCACACAGACACCTGCACACACAAACACTCACACAGACACATGCACACACAAACACACACAGTCACATGCGCACACACACACAGACACATGCACACACACACACAGACAGATGCACACACAAACACACAGACACATGCACACACACACAGACACGTGCACACACACACACAGACACATGCACACACATACACAGACACATGCACACACAAACACTCACACAGACACATGCACACACAAACACTCACACAGACACATGCACACACACACAGACACATGCACACACACACACAGACACATGCACACACAAACACTCACACAGACACATGCACACACAAACACACTCCCAGACACGTGCGCACACTCAAACACACACACAGACACATGCACACACACACAGACCAATGCACACACAAACACACACACAGACACATGCACACACACACACAGACACATGCACACACACACAGACACGCACACACACACACACAGACACATGCACACACAAACACTCACACAGACACATGCACACACAAACACTCACACAGACACATGCACACACAAACACACACACAGACACATGCACACACAAACACTCACACAGACACATGCACACACACAGACACATGCACACACACACACTCACACAGACACATGCACACACAAACACTCACACAGACACTTGCACACACAAACACTCACACACACACATGCACACACAAACACTCACACAGACACATGCACACACAAACACACACACAGACACGTGCACACACAAACACACACACAGACACGTGCACACACAAACACACACACAGACACATGCACACACAAACACACACAGACACGTGCACACACAAACACAGACACACGCACACACAGACACACGCACACACAAACACACACACAGACACGTGCACACACAAACACTCACAGACACACGCACACACAAACACCTCACAGACACATGCACACACGAACACAGACACATGCACACACAAACACACACAGACACATGCACACACAAACACACACACAGACACATGCACACACACACAGACACATGCACACACAAACACTCACACAGACACATGCACACACAGACACTCACACAGACACCTGCACACACACACACAGACACATGCACACACACACACTCACACAGACACATGCACACACAAACACTCACACAGACACATGCACACACACACACAGACACATGCACACACACACACAGACACATGCACACACACACACAGACACATGCACACACACACACACAGACACATGCACACACACACAGACACATGCACACACAAACACTCATACAGACACATGCACACACAAACACACACACAGACACTTGCACACACAAACACACACACAGACATGTGCACACACAAACACATGCACACACACACACACAGACACATGCACACACACACAGACACATGCACACACAAACACTCACACAGACACATGCACACACAAACACTCACACAGATACATGCACACACACGTGCACACACAAACACACACACAGACACATGCACACACACAGACACATGCACACACAAACACACAGACACATGCACACACAAACACACACACAGACACATGCACACACACACACAGACACGTGCACACACAAACACACATACAGACACATGCACACACAAACACACACAGACACATGCACACACAAACACACACACACAGTCACATGCACACACACACACTCACACAGACACATGCACACACAAACACACACACAGACACATGCACACACAAACACACACAAACACACACACAAACACTCACACACACACAAACACTCACATGCTCACAAACACACATACACACAAACACTCACAGTCTCACACACACACAAACACACACACACACACACTTGCACACACAAACACAGACATACACACACAAACACAGACATGCACATGCACACACAAACACACACATGCACACATACACACAGACACAAGCACACACAAACAGACATGCACACGCAAACACACACATACGCACACACAAACACACACACGCAGACACAAACACACACACGTACGCACACACAAATACTCACACATGCACACACAAACACACACACATGCACACAAAACATTCATACACACAGACATGAAAACACAAACATTCACAAACATGCAGACACATGCACACACAATCATTCATACACACAGACACATGCACACGGAAACACACACATATGCACACGCAAACATTCATAAACACAAACACACACAATACACACATGCAAACACAAACACATGCACACGCAAACATTCATACACACAGACACACGCACACACAAACACATACACAGACACACACACACTTACACAAACACTCACACAGACACATGCACACACAAACACACACACAGACACATGCACACACAAACACACACACACAGACACACGCACACACAAACACTCACACAGACACATGCACACACAAACACACACACAGACACATGCACACACAAACACACACACAGACACATGCACACACAAACACACACACACAGACACATGCACACACAAACACTCACACAGACACATGCACACACAAACACACACACAGACACATGCACACACAGACACGTGCACACACAAACATTCACACAGACACACGCACACACAAACACACACAGACACATGCACACACACACAGACACACACACAAACACTCACACAGACACATGCACACACAAACACACACACAGACACATGCACACACAAACACACACAAACAGACACATGCACACACACACAGACACACGCGCACACACACACAGACACACACACACACAAACACTCACACAGACACATGCACACACAAACACACACACAGACACATGCACACACAAACACACAGACACATGCACACACAAACACTCACACAGACACATGCACACACACACAGACACATGCACACACAAACACTCACACAGACGCATGCACACACAAACACTCACACAGACGCATGCACACACAAATACTCACACAGACGCATGCACACAGACACATGCACACACAAACACTCAAACTGACACACGCACACACAAACACTCACACAGACACATGCACACACAAACACACACACAGACACGTGCATACACACACACAGACACATGCACACACATACACACAGACACATGCACACACACACAGACACATGCACACACAGACACATGCACACACAAACACACACAGACACATGCAGACACAAACACACACACAGACACGTGCGCACACACAAACACACACACAGACACATGCACACACACACACAGACCAATGCACACACAAACACACACACAGACACATGCACACACACAGACACATGCACACACAAACACTCACACAGACACATGCACACACAAACACTCACACAGACACATGCACACACAAACACACACACAGACACCTGCACACACAAACACACACACAGACACCTGCACACACAAACACACACAGTCACATGCACACACACACAGACACATGCACACACACACACAGACAGATGCACACACAAACACACAGACACATGCACACACACACAGACACGTGCACACACACACACAGACACATGCACACACATACACAGACACATGCACACACAGACACTCACGCAGACACATGCACACACAGACACACACAGACACATACACACACAAACACACACACAGACACATGCACACACAAACACACACACACAGACACATGCACACACAAACACTCACACAGACACATGCACACACAAACACACACACAGACACATGCACACACAGACACGTGCACACACAAACATTCACACAGACACACGCACACACAAACACACACAGACACATGCACACACACACAGACACACACACAAACACTCACACAGACACATGCACACACAAACACACACACAGACACATGCACACACAAACACACACAAACAGACACATGCACACACACACAGACACACGCGCACACACACACAGACACACACACACACAAACACTCACACAGACACATGCACACACAAACACACACACAGACACATGCACACACAAACACACAGACACATGCACACACAAACACTCACACGGACACATGCACACACACACAGACACATGCACACACAAACACTCACACAGACGCATGCACACACAAATACTCACACAAACGCATGCACACAGACACATGCACACACAAACACTCAAACTGACACACGCACACACAAACACTCACACAGACACATGCACACACAAACACTCACACAGACACATGCACACACAAACACACACACAGACACGTGCATACACACACACAGACACATGCACACACATACACACAGACACATGCACACACACACAGACACATGCACACACAGACACATGCACACACAAACACACACAGACACATGCAGACACAAACACACACACAGACACGTGCGCACACACAAACACACACACAGACACATGCACACACACACACAGACCAATGCACACACAAACACACACACAGACACATGCACACACACAGACACATGCACACACAAACACTCACACAGACACATGCACACACAAACACTCACACAGACACATGCACACACAAACACACACACAGACACCTGCACACACAAACACTCACACAGGCACATGCACACACACACAGACACATGCACACACACACACTCACACAGACACATGCACACACAAACACTCACACAGACACATGCACACACACACACTCACACAGACACCTGCACACACAAACACTCACACAGACACATGCACACACAAACACACACAGTCACATGCACACACACACAGACACATGCACACACACACACAGACAGATGCACACACAAACACACAGACACATGCACACACACACAGACACGTGCACACACACACACAGACACATGCACACACATACACAGACACATGCACACACAGACACTCACGCAGACACATGCACACACAGACACACACAGACACATGCACACACAAACACTCACACAGACACATGCACACACAAACATTCACACAGACACGTGCACACACAAACACACACACAGACACATGCACACACAAACATTCACACAGGCACGTGCGCACACACACAGATACATGCACACACACACACTCACAGACACATGCACACACAGACACATGCACACACACACAGACACACGCACACACACACAGACACATGCACACACACACACACATGCACACACACACAGACACATGCACACACAAACACACACACAGACACATGCACACATAAACACAGACACACACGCACATACAAACACACACACAGACACATGCACAAACACACACACAGACACATGCACACACAAACACACACACAGACACATGCACACACAAACACACACACAGACACATGCACACACAAACACTCACACAGAAACATGCACACACAAACACACACAGACACATGCACACACAAACACACACACACAGACACATGCACACACAAACACACACAGACACGTGCACACACAAACACACACACAGGCACGTGCACACACAAACACTCACACAGACACACGCACACACAAACACACACACAGACACACGCACACACAAACACTCACACAGACACATGCACACACAAACACACACACAGACACATGCTCACACAAACACACACAGGCACATGCACACACACACAGGCACATACACACACAGACAGATGCACACACAAACACTCAAATTGACACACTCACACAGACACATGCACACACAAACACTCACACAGACACATGCACACACAAACACACACACAGACACGTGCATACACACACAGACACATGCACACACATACACACAGACACATGTACACACAAACACTCACACAGACACACGCACACACAAACACTCACACAGACACATGCACACACAAACACTCACACAGACACACAAACATACACACAGACACGTGCATAAACACACAGACACATGCACACACACACAGACACATGCACACACATACACACAGACACATGCACACACACACACAGACACATGCACACACACACAGACACATGCACACACACACACAGACACATGCACACACATACACAGACACATGCACACACAGACACTCACACAGACACATGCACACACAAACACACACACAGACACATGCACACACAAACATTCACACAGGCACGTGCACACACACACAGACACATGCACACACACACAGACACATGCACACACACACACAGACACATGCACACACATACACAGACACATGCACACACAAACACTCACACAGACACATGCACACACAAACACACACACAGACACATGCACACACAAACATTCACACAGGCACGTGCACACACACACAGATACATGCACACACACTCACAGACACATGCACACACATACACACAGACACATGCACACACACACACACCGACACATGCACACACACACAGACACATGCACACACAAACATTCACACAGACACGTGCACACACAAACACACACACAGACACATGCACACACAAACATTCACACAGGCACGTGCACACACACACAGATACATGCACACACACACACTCACAGACACATGCACACACAGACACATGCACACACACATAGACACACGCACACACACACAGACACATGCACACACACACACACACACATGCACACACACACACAGACACATGCACACACAAACACACAGACAGACACATGCACACATAAACACACACACAGACACACGCGCACACACAAACACACACACAGACACATGCACACACAAACACACACAGACACGTGCACACACAAACACACACACAGGCACGTGCACACACAAACAGACACATGCACACACACACAGACAGATGCACACACAAACACACACAGACACATGCACACACAAACACACACACACAGACACATGCACACACAAACACTCACACAAACACTCACACAGACACATGCACACACACACAGACACATGCACACACACACAGACAGATGCACACACAAACACTCACACAAACACTCACACAGACACATGCACACACAAACACACACACACAGACACGTGCACACACAAACACTCACACAAACACTCACACAGACACATGCACACACAATCACACACACAGACACGTGCACACACAAACACACACACAGACTCATGCACACACAAACACTCACACAGACACATGCACACACAAACACACTCCTAGACACGTGCGCACACTCAAACACACACACAGACACATGCACACACACACAGACCAATGCACACACAAACACACACACAGACACATGCACACACACACACAGACACATGCACACACACATAGACACGCACACACACACACACACACACAGACACATGCGCACACACACACACACACAGACACATGCACACACAAACACTCACACAGACACATGCACACACAAACACTCACACAGACACATGCCCACACAAACACTCACACAGACACATGCACACACAAACACTCACACAGACACATGCACACACAAACACTCACACACACACATGCACACACAAACACTCACACAGACACATGCACACACAAACACTCACACAGACACATGCACACACACAGACACATGCACACACACACACTCACACAGACACATGCACACACAAACACTCACACACACACATGCACACACAAACACTCACACACACACATGCACACACAAACACTCACACAGACACATGCACACACAAACACACACACAGACACGTGCCCACACAAACACACACACAGACACATGCACACACAAACACACACACAGTCACATGCACACACACACAGACACATGCACACACACACAGACAGATGCACACACAAACACACACACAGACACGTGCGCACACACAAACACACACACAGACACGTGCGCACACACAAACACACACACAGACACATGCACACACACACACAGACACATGCACACACACACGCACAGACACGCACACACACACAGACACATGCACACACAAACACTCACACAGACACATGCACACACAAACACTCAGAGACACATGCACACACACACAGACACATGCACACACAAACACACACACAGACACGTGCAGACACAAACACACACAGACACGTGCGCACACACAAACACACACACAGACACATGCACACACACACACAGACCAATGCACACACAAACACACACACAGACACATGCACACACACACAGACACATGCACACACTAACACACACAGACACATGCAGACACAAACACACACAGACACGTGCGCACACACAAACACACACACAGACACATGCACACACACACACAGACCAATGCACACACAAACACACACACAGACACATGCACACACACAGACACATGCACACACAAACACTCACACAGACACATGCACACACAAACACTCACACAGACACATGCACACACACACACACAGACACCTGCACACAAACTCACACAGGCACATGCACACACAAACACACACAGTCACATGCACACACACACAGACACATGCACACACACACACAGACAGATGCACACACAAACACACAGACACATGCACACACACACAGACACGTGCACACACATACACAGACACATGCACACACACACACACACAGACACGTGCACACACACACACAGACACATGCACAAACAAACACTCACACAGACACATGCACACACAAACACTCACACAGACACATGCACACACATACACTCACACAGACACATGCACACACAAACACTCACACAAACACTCACACAGACACATGCACACACAAACACTCACACAGACACCTGCACACACAAACACACACACAGACACCTGCACACACAAACACACACACAGGCACGTGCACACACAAACACACACACAGACACATGCACACACACACACACAGACACATGCACACACACAAACACTCACACAGACACATGCACACACAAACACACTCCTAGACACGTGCGCACACTCAAACACACACACAGACACATGCACACACACACAGAAAATGCACACACAAACACACACACAGACACATGCACACACACACAGACACGCACACACACACACACAGACACATGCGCACACACACACACACAGACACATGCACACACAAACACTCACACAGACACATGCACACACAAACACTCACACAGACACATGCACACACAAACACTCACACAGACACATGCACACACAAACACACACACAGACACCTGCACACACAAACACTCACACAGACACATGCACACACACAGACACATGCACACACACACACACTCACACAGACACATGCACACACAAACACTCACACAGACACATGCACACACAAACACTCACACAGACACATGCACACACACAGACACATGCACACACACACACTCACACAGACACATGCACACACAAACACTCACACAGACACATGCACACACACACACACACAGACACATGCACACACAAACACTCACACAGACACGTGCACACACAAACACACACACAGACACGTGCACACACAAACACACACACAGACACGTGCACACACAAACACACACACATACACATGCACACACAAACACACACAGACACGTGCACACACAAACACAGACACACGCACACACAAACACACACACAGACACATGCACACACAAACACTCACACAGACACATGCACACACAAACACACACACAGACACCTGCACACACAAACACTCACACAGACACCTGCACACACAAACACTCACACAGACACATGCACACACAAACACTCACACAGACACATGCACACACACAGACACATGCACACACACACACTCACACAGACACATGCACACACAAACACTCACACAGACACATGCACACACAAACACTCACACACACATATGCACACACAAACACTCACACAGACACATGCACACACAAACACACACACAGACACGTGCACACACAAACACACACAGACACGTGCACACACAAACACACACAAGACACATGCACACACAAACACACACAGACACACGCACACACAGACACACGCACACACAAACACACACACAGACACGTGCACACACAAACACTCACAGACACACGCACACACACAGACACACGCACACACAAACACCTCACAGACACATGCACACACAAACACACACAGACACATGCACACACAAACACACACACAGACACATGCACACACACACAGACACATGCACACACAAACACTCACACAGACACATGCACACACAGACACTCACACAGACACCTGCACACACACACAGACACATGCACACACACACACTCACACAGACACATGCACACACAAACACTCACACAGACACATGCACACACACACACAGACACATGCACACACAGACACATGCACACACACACACAGACACATGCACACACACACACATAGACACATGCACACACACACAGACACATGCACACACAAACACTCATACAGACACATGCACACACAAACACACACACAGACATGTGCACACACAAACACATGCACACACACACAGACACATGCACACACAAACACTCACACAGATACATGCACACACACGTGCACACACAAACACACACACAGACACATGCACACACACAGACACATGCACACACAAACACACAGACACATGCACACACAAACACACATACAGACACATGCACACACACACAGACACGTGCACACACAAACACACACACACAGTCACATGCACACACACACACTCACACAGACACATGCACACAAACACACACACAGGCACATGCACACACAAACACACACAAACACACACACACAAACACACACACAAACACTCACATGCTCACAAACACACATACACACAAACACTCACAGTCTCACACACACACAAACACACACACACACACACACTTGCACACACAAACACAGACATACACACACAAACACAGACATGCACATGCACACACAAACACACACATGCACACATACACACAGACACATGCACACACAAACACACACACGCACACACAAACACACACACGCAGACACAAACACACACACGTACGCACACACAAATACACACACATGCACACACAAACACACACATGCACACAAAACATTCATACACACAGACATGAAAACACAAACATTCACAAACATGCAGACACATGCACACACAATCATTCATACACACAGACACATGCACACGCAAACATTCATACACACAGACACATGCACACACAAACACACACACGCACACACAAACACACACACACAGACACAAACACACACACGTACGCACACACAAATACACACACATGCACACACAAACACACACATGCACACAAAACATTCATACACACAAACATGAAAACACAAACATTCACAAACATGCAGACACATGCACACACAATCATTCATACACACAGACACATGCACACGGAAACACACACATATGCACACGCAAACATTCATAAACACAAACACACACAATACACACATGCAAACACAAACACATGCACACGCAAACATTCATACACACAGACACACGCACACACAAACACATACACAGACACACACACACACACACAAACACTCACAAACAGTCACACTGACACACACACAAACACTCAGACACATACACACAAACACTCACAGTCACACAGACACGCACACAAACACACACACACAAACACACACAAACACTCACGGTCACACAAACACACACACACAAACACACACAAACACTCATGGTCACACAAACACACACACACAAACACACGCAAACACTCACACACACACACACAAACACACGCAAACACTCACACACACAAACACACTCAAACACACACACACACAAACACACACACACACACACACAAACACTCACGGTCACACAAACACACACACACACAAACACACACACACACAAACACACACACACACAAACACACACACACACAAACAGACATGAACACACAAACACAGATGTGCACACACAAACACAGACATGCACACACATTCATACACAGACACATGCACACCCGAACACACACACATGCACACGCAAACACACACATATGCACATGCAAACACACACATGCACATGCAAATACACACATGCACACACAAACACACATGTACACGCAAACACACACACGTGCACACGCAAACATTCATACACACACTGACACATGCATATGCAAACATTCATACACACAGACACATGCACACACAAAAAGACACAAAGACCATGCACACACACACATGCACACGCAAACACACACACAGACACATGCACACAAGCACACACAGACACATGCACACGCAAACACACACACAGACACATGCACACAAGCACACACAGACACATGCACACGCAAACACACACACAGACACATGCACACACACACAGAGGCACATGCACACACACACAGACACATGCACACGCACACACACACAGACACATGCACACACACACACACAGACACATGCACACACACACACAGATACATGCACACACACACAGACATGCACACGCACACACACAGACACATGCACACACACACACAGAGACACATGCACACACACACACAGACACATGCATACACAAACACACATGAACACACAAACATTCATACACACAGACACATGCACACACAAACACACACACAGACACATGCACACACAGACACATGCACACACACAGACACATGCACACACACATGCACACGCAAACACAGACACATGCACCCACAAACACACACAAACATTCACACACACAGACACATGCACACACAAACATTCACAAACACGCAGACACAAACACACAAACATTCACACATACAGACACATGCACACACACACACAAACACAAACATTCACAAACATGCAGACACATGAACACACAAACATTCATACACACAGACACATGCACACGCAAACACACACATACGCACACGCAAACATTCATAAACACAAACACACACAATACACGCATGCACACACAAACACATGCACACGCAAACATTCATACACACACAGACACACGCACACACAGACACACACAAACACACACACAGACACACACACAGACACACACACACAAACAGTCACACAGACACACACACAAACACACACACACAGGCACTCACAGTCACACAGACACACGCACACACAAACACACACACACACAAACACACACACACAAACACACACACACAAACACTCACAGTCACACAGACACACACACACAAACACTCATACACACACAAACACACACACACACACAAACACTCACACACACACACACCACAGACATGCACACACAAACACAGATGTGCACACACAAACACAGACATGCACACACATTCATACACACAGACACATGCACACACACACATATGCACATGCAAACACACACAGACACATGCACATACAAACACACGTGCACACACAAACACATGCACACACAAACACACACATGCACACGCAAACACACACATGCACATGCAAACACACACACATGCACACGCAAACACACACACATGCACACACAAAAAGACACAAAGACCATGCACACACACACACAAGCACACACACACACATGCACACAAACACACACACAGACACATGCACACACAGACACATGCACACACACAGACACATGCACACACACATGCACACGCAAACACAGACACATGCACATACAAACACACACAAACATTCACACACACAGACAGATGCACACACACACACGAACACACAAACACAGACACCTGCACACACACACACATGCATACACAAACACACATGCACACACAAACATTCATGCACACACCAACACACACACAGACACGTGCACACACAGACACACACACACAGACACATGCACACACAAACACACACAGCCAGACACATGCACACACAAACAAACACGCACAAACACATGCACACACACGCACTCACACAAGCAGACACGTGCACACACAAACACACACACAGACACATGCACACGCAAACACACACACAGACACATGCACACACAAACACTCACACAGGCACATACACACACAAACACACACACAGGCACATGCACACACACACACACACACAGACACACGCACACACAAACACACACACAGACACATGCACACACACACACACACACAGACACATGCACACACACACACACACAGACACATGCACACACACACACACACAGACACATGCACACACACACACACACACAGACACATGCACACACAAACACTCACACAGGCACTTTCACACACAAACACACACACAGACACATGCACACACAAACACTCACACAGGCACATACACACACAAACACACACACAGACACATGCACACACAAACACTCACACAGGCACATACACACACAAACACACACACAGGCACATGCACACACACACACACACACAGACACATGCACACACACACACACACACAGACACATGCACACACACACACACACACAGACACATGCACACACAAACACTCACACAGGCACATACACACACAAACACACACACAGGCACATGCACACACACACACACAGACACATGCACACACACACACACACACAGACACATGCACACACACACACACACACAGACACATGCACACACACACACACACACAGACACATGCACACACAAACACTCACACAGGCACATACACACACAAACACTCACACAGGCACATACACACACAAACACACACACAGACACATGCACACACACACACACACACAGACACATGCACACACACACAGACACATGCACACACAAACACACACACAGACACATGCACACACAAACACACACACATGCACACACAAACATTCATACACACAGACACATGCACACACAAAAAGACACAAAGACCATGCACACAGACACATGCACACGCAAACACACACACAGACACATGCACACGCAAACACACACACAGACACATGCACACACAAACACACACACATGCACACACAAACACACACACACGCAGACACAAACACACACACGTACGCACACACAAATACACACACATGCACACACAAACACACACATGCACACAAAACATTCATACACACAGACATGAAAACACAAACATTCACAAACATGCAGACACATGCACACACAAACATTCATACACACAGACACATGCACACGCAAACATTCATACACACAGACACATGCACACACAAACACACACACATGCACACACAAACACACACACACGCAGACACAAACACACACACGTACGCACACACAAATACACACACATGCACACACAAACACACACATGCACACAAAACATTCATACACACAGACATGAAAACACAAACATTCACAAACATGCAGACACATGCACACACAAACATTCATACACACAGACACATGCACACGCAAACATTCATACACACAGACACATGCACACACAAACACACACACATGCACACACAAACACACACACACGCAGACACAAACACACAGACACATGCACACACAAATACACACACATGCACACACAAACACACACATGCACACAAAACATTCATACACACAGACATGAAAACACAAACATTCACAAACATGCAGACACATGCACACACAATCATTCATACACACAGACACATGCACACGGAAACACACACATATGCACACGCAAACATTCATAAACACAAACACACACAATACACACATGCAAACACAAACACATGCACACGCAAACATTCATACACACAGACACACGCACACACAAACACATACACAGACACATGCACACAAACACACACACAAACACACACACATGCACACGCAAACACAGACACATGCACATACAAACACACACAAACATTCACAAACACACAGACACAAACACACAAACATTCACACACACAGACAGA
Source organism: Chiloscyllium plagiosum (assembly GCF_037043375.1). NCBI lineage: Eukaryota > Metazoa > Chordata > Chondrichthyes > Orectolobiformes > Hemiscylliidae > Chiloscyllium > Chiloscyllium plagiosum. The sequence continues at coordinate 5,738,879 of NW_028270178.1, forward strand.
TGCACACACACACACGAACACACAAACACAGACACCTGCACACACAAACACACACATGCATACACAAACACACATGCACACACAAACATTCATGCACACACCAACACACAGACACGTGCACACACAGACACACACACACAGACACATGCACACACAAACACACACAGCCAGACACATGCACACACAAACACACACGCACAAACACATGCACACACACGCACTCACACAAGCAGACACTTGCACACACAAACACACAGACACGTGCACACACAAACACACATGCACACACAAACACGCACATGCAAACACACACATGCACATGCAAACATTCATACACACACAGACACACGCACACACAAACACATGCACACGCAGTCATACACACAGACACACGCACACACTAACATACACAGACACACACACAAACACACACACACACACACACAAACAGACACACACACACAAACACTCACAGTCACACAGACACACGCACACACAAACACACACACACAAACACACACACAGACACACACACAAACACACACACACAAACACACACACAGACACACACACAAACATACACACAGACACACACACAGACACACACACACAGTCACAGACACACACACACACAAACACTCAGTCACACAGACACATGCACACACAAACACACACACAGACACATGCGCACACACAGACACATGCACACACATACAGATACATGCACACACACATGCACACACAGACACATGCACACACAAACACACACACAGACACATGCACACACACAGACACATGCACACATACAGATACATGCACACACATACAGATACATGCACACACAGACACATGCACACACACATGCACACACAAACACAGACACATGCACACACAAACACACACGAACACACAAACACAGACACCTGCACACACAAACACACACACACATGCATACACAAACACACATGCACACACAAACATTCATGCACACACCAACACACACACAGACACGTGCACACACAGACACACACACAGACACACGCACACACAAACACACATGCACACACAAACACATGCACATGCAAACACACATATGCACACGCAAACATTCATACACACACACACACACATGCACACACAAACACAAACATTCACACACACATGCACACACAAGCGTACACATACACGCACAGACGCATGCACGCACAGACACATACACACACACTCAGAGACACATGCATACACACACACACACACACAAACATGCACATGCAAACATTCATACACACACACACACATGCACACACAAACACAAACATTCACACACACATGCACACACAAACATACACACATGCACGCACAGACACACAGAAACACACACACACAGATACATAATTGCCAATCCGGTGGGTATCTTTTGCTCCTCAGTCCACCCCCTCATTTTAAACCCAGCCCACTCCACAGAGGTTGGGGAATTCCAAGGGGTGGGGGTGAGTTCTGTACCACAAGAGACAGGAAACAAGCAGCTGTCAGCACACGGGGAACTCCCAGAGACGTCATCATCACTGCTCAATGTTCCACAGCGTCTTCACTCTGGACAACAACTCTGTACAACCGGCAGGAAAAAACAGAACAGGCGTTACAGTGCAATTTATACGCAGAGTCAGCACCCAGCGCTCCCAGGGACAGGGACAGCACAGGGTTAGATACAGTGTAGAGCTCCCTCTACATCCCCCTGACAGTGTGTCCCCCCTCCCACTTTATACACAGTGTCAGCATCCAGCGCTCCCAGGGACAGGGACAGGACGGGGTTAGATACAGTGTAGAGCTCCCTCTACATACCCCTGACAGTGTGTCCCCCTCCCACTTTATACCCAGTGTCAGCACCCAGCGCTCCCAGGGACAGGGACAGCACAGGGTTAGATACAGTGTAGAGCTCCCTCTACATCCCCCTGACAGTGTGTCCCCCTCCCATTTTATACCCAGTGTCAGCATCCAGCGCTCCCAGGGACAGGGACAGCACCGGGGGGGGGGGGGGTTAGATACAGTGTAGAGCTCCCTCTACATCCCCCTGACAGTGTGTCCCCCTCCCACTTTATACCCAGTGTCAGCATCCAGCGCTCCCAGGGACAGGGACAGCACGGGGGGGTTAGATACAGTGTCGAGCTCCCTCTACATCCCCCTGACAGTGTGTCCCCCCTCCCACTTTATACCCAGTGTCAGCATCCAGCACTCTCAGGGACAGGGACAGCACGGAGGGGGGGGGGGGGGGGGGGGGGTGTTAGATACAGTGTAGAGCTTCCTCTACATCCCCCTGACAGTGTGTCCCCCTCCCACTTTATACCCAGTGTCAGCACCCAGCGCTCCCAGGGACAGGGACAGCACGGGGTTAGATACAGTGTAGAGCTCCCTCTACATCCCCCTGACAGTGTGTCCCCCCTCCCACTTTATACCCAGTGTCAGCACCCAGCACTCCCAGGATCAGGGACAGCACGGGGTTAGATACAGTGTAGAGCTCCCTCTACATCCCCCTGACAGTGTCTCCCCCTGCTTTATGGAACTAGCGAAAGTATAATACTTCCTCAATATTACCATGAATATTATACTGGAAGAGGCCATTCAGCCGCCCCCTTCCCCAGCCTGTCCCACAGGAACAGGAGGCCATTCAGCCCTCTTCCCCAGCCTGTCCCACAGGAACAGGAGGCTGTTCAGCCCCCCCTTCCCCAGCCTGTCCCACAGGAACAGGAGGCCATTCAGCCCTCTTCCCCAGCTTGTCCCACAGGAACAGGAGGCTGCTCAGCCCCCCTTCCCCCAGCCTGTCCCACAGGAACAGGAGGCCATTCAGCCCTCTTCCCCAGCTTGTCCCACAGGAACAGGAGGCTGTTCAGCCCCCCCTTCCCCAGCCTGTCCCACAGGAACAGTAGGCCATTCAACCCTCTTCCCCAGCCTGTCCCACAGGAACAGGAGGCCATTCAGCCCCCACTTCCCCAGCCTGTCCCACAGGAACAGGAGGCCATTCAGCCCTCTTCCCCAGCTTGTCCCACAGGAACAGGAGGCTGTTCAGCCCCCCCTTCCCCAGCCTGTCCCACAGGAACAGTAGGCCATTCAACCCTCTTCCCCAGCCTGTCCCACAGGAACAGGAGGCTGTTCAGCCCCCCCTTCCCCAGCCTGTCCCACAGGAACAGTAGGCCATTCAATCCTCTTCCCCAGCCTGTCCCACAGGAACAGGAGGCCATTCAGCCCCCACTTCCCCAGCCTGTCCCACAGGAACAGGAGGCCATTCAGCCCCCACTTCCCCAGCCTGTCCCACAGGAACAGGAGGCCATTCAGCCCCCTTCTCTTAGCCTTGTGGCATATTTTCTGTCAACCACAAACTGCAAGTGAAGGAGATTGGAACAGTTGCCGCGGTGACATTGCCAAAGCGGACTGGCCAGGATTACCACACTGTAACTGCGTCTTTCCCAACTTCTCCTTTTCGTACAAAACATTCACCCAGTGTCATTCACAGTTAGCTGTGGAACAAGGTCCCTTACACCATCGAATCCCTACAGTGTGGAAACAGGCCATTCAGCCCAACAAGTCCTGAAGACTAACCCACCCAGTCCCATTCACCTAACCCTGTATTCAGCCCTGACCAATGCATCGAACCTACACATCCCTGAACACTATGGGACAATATAGCACGGCCAATCCACCCTAACCTACACAACCCTGAACACTATGGGACAATTTAGCACGGCCAATCCCCCCTAACCTGCACATCCCTGAACACTATGGGACAATTTAGCACGGCCAATCCCCCCTAACCTGCACATCCCTGAACACTGTGGGACAATTTAGCACGGCCAATCCACCCTAACCTACACATCCCTGAAGGCGGGTTTAAGAGATATGGAGGGGGTGTAGGGGGGTTACAGAAATAGGGAGGGAGTGTAGGGGATGGAGAGGGTTACAGAGATAGGGAGGGGGCTTAGGGACTGGAGGGGGTTACAGAGATAGGGAGGTGTGTACGGACTGGAGGAGTTTACAGAGATAGGGAAGGGGTGTAGGGCCTGGAGGGGGTTACACAGATAGGGAGGGGTTATAGGGGCTGGAGGGGTTTACAGAGATAGGGAGGGGGTGTAGGTGCTGGAGGGGTGTTACACAGATAGGGAGGGGGTGTAGGTGGGTTACAGAGATATGGAGGTGGTGTAGGGGCCAGAGGTGGGTTACAGAGATAGGGAGGGGGTGTAGGGGCTGGAGGGGGGGTTACAGAGTAGGGAGGGGATGTAGGGGCTGGAGGGGGTTACAGAGTAGGGAGGGGATGTCGGGGCTGGAGGGGGTTACAGAGATAGGGAGGGGGTGTAGGGGCCAGAGGGGGGTTACAGAGATAGGCAGGGGGTGTAGGGGCCAGAGGGGGGTTACAGAGATAGGCAGGGGGTGTAGGGGCCAGAGGGGGGTCACAGAGATAGGGAGGGGGGTGTAGGGGCCAGAGGGTGGTTACAGAGATAGGGAGGGGGTGTAGGGGCCAGAGGGGGGTCACAGAGATAGGGAGGGGGTGTAGGGGCCAGAGGGTGGTTACAGAGATAGGCAGGGGGTGTAGGGGCCAGAGGGTGGTTACAGAGATAGGGAGGGGGGTGTAGGGGCCAGAGGGTGGTTACAGAGATAGGGAGGGGGTGTAGGGGCCAGAGGGGGGTCACAGAGATAGGGAGGGGGTGTAGGGGCCAGAGGGGGGTTACAGAGATAGGCAGGGGGTGTAGGGGCCAGAGGGTGGTTACAGAGATAGGGAGGGGGTGTAGGGGTTGGAGCTGGGTTACAGAATCCCTCCATGGAACGATTTACAATGTGATACCCAACCTGCACATGAACCTATCCTTGTGAAGGGTGTGTCTTTTGGAATGCTATGCTCTGAAACTGAGGATCCAAGTGTGGAAGGAACACGGCCTGGCTTAATGGTTTTCCGCACTGGTGTGAAGGACCCATCTGTAACCTGCTGGGAGACGTCCACTGGTCTACAGACGGGTAGCCAACTTCAATAGCAAAAGCCTTTTCTCCTGCCAATCTCCATGCCATCAGTTCTCAAACAGGTTTGGGTCCAGGATTAAGATGGATCACAAGCGTTTTGATCTCGGTCAGCGCAGAAGCGGTCTCTCTGTTCTCTGCAGTCAAACCCCAATTCAACAAAAGCAAGGCCTGAAGTGGTCACGGCCGACCCTGAAAATTAACTTGATTTCTCTTACCCCACAGGTGCTGCCTGAAGTGACCCCAGCATTCTCTGCGTTGGCTTCACAACCCATTTTAAAGGGAGCAGCACAGTGGTTAGCGTTACTGCCTCACAGTGTCAAGGCCCCAGGTTCAATCCCAGCCTCGGGGGTGACTGTGTGTGGAGTTTGCACATTCTCCCCGGGTCTGCGTGAGTTTCCTCCGGGTGCTCCGCTTTCCTCCCACAGTCCAGAGATGTGCAGGTTAGGGTGGATTGGCCGTGCTAAATTGTCCCATAGTGTTCAGGGATGTGCAGGTTAGGGTGGATTGGCTGTGCTAAATTGTCCCATAGTGTTCAGGGATGTGCAGGTTAGGGTGGATTGGCTGTGCTAAATTGTCCCATAGTGTTCAGGGATGTGCAGGTTAGGGTGGATTGGCCGTGCTAAATTGTCCCGTAGTGTTCAGGGATGTGTAGGTTAGGGTGGATTGGCCGTGCTAAATTGTCCCATAGTGTTCAGGGATGTGTAGAGGTTAGGGTGGATTGGCCGTGCTAAATTACCCATAGTGTTCAGAGATGTGTAGGTTAGGGTGGATTGGCCATGCTAAATTGTCCCATAGTGTTCAGGGATGTGTAGGTTAGGGTGGATTGGATGTGCTAAATTGTCCCATAGTGTTCAGGGATGTGCAGGTTAGGGTGGATTGGCCGTGCTAAATTGTCCCATAGTGTTCAGGGATGTGTAGAGGTTAGGGTGGATTGGCCGTGCTAAACTGTCCCACAGTGTTCAGGGATGTGTAGGTTAGGGTGGATTGACCGTGCTAAATTGTCCCATAGTGTTCAGGGATGTGTAAGTTACGGTGGATTGGCCATGCTAAATTGTCCCATAGTGTTCAGGGATGTGCAGGTTAGGGTGGATTGGACGTGCTAAATTGTCCCATAGTGTTCAGGGATGTCAAGGTTAGGATGGATTGGCCGTGCTAAATTGTCCCACAGTGTTCAGGGATGTGCAGGTTAGGGTGGATTGGCCGTGCTAAATTGTCCCATAGTGTTCAGGGATGTGTAGGTTAGGGTGGATTGGCCGTGCTAAATTGTCCCACAGTGTTCTGGGATGTGTAGGTTAGCTGTATAAGTCAGGGGTAAACATTGGAAAATAGGGTGGGGAAATGAGTCTGGGTGGGTTACTCTTTGGAGGGTCGGTGTGGACCTGTAGGGCCGAAGGGCCTGTTTCCACACTGCAGGGAATTCTATGATTCATTAATCCTTCCTTCAGCAGTTGCTCTAACTTAACAGTCAGAGACCTTATATAAATGGATCAGCCACCCTGCGCCTCTTGCAAACCAGTAGAAACATCCAAAGGAAAATGACTGAGAAGCAATGTTCTGACAGGAATCACGAGAGTCGTGTCAGCAACCCACCAATACTAACCATCAAACTGCCTCCCAGCTTTCCTTCACCTATACTTCACCCTGTGTGTGTGTGGGGGGGGGTAAGGGGATTACATTCCGAAATTATAGTGCCATATCCCAGAGAGTCGATAACTGTTTACCTGTAATAATGGGTGATAAATAGAAATTCTGATCCAAACAGAGAAACCTGGATAGTGCTTTCTCGTTTTAACTTCTGGGGCAATTCCCAGACCCACTGTCAAGGTGATACCATCAGTGTGAAAGGCGAGGGAGCTAGGCTGTGTCTGTCGTTGCTTTAAAATGGTGGAGGGAGCTCTCCTCGGTGTCTATCTCTGTGCTGAGGGAGGGCCAGTGAGTCAGTCAGTCAATGTTCTGGTGACATCACGGTCCCCTTACAAACAGCCCACTCCGGAGTCGGATAGTCAAACAAGGGCGAGGTGACAACAGGGAGCAAACCGGGTCATGATCCCCAGGGTTAAGGGGGAATCCAAGCCAAGTTGCTCAGATATTCAGCGGGTCAGAGAGGTACAGCCCGGAAACATAAGTCCAACGACCAGATAGCCCAACCCAATTTGAATCCCTCCAAACCCTTCCTATCCATGTACCCATCCAGATGCCTTTTCAATGCTGTCATTGTCCCAGCCTCCACTACGTCCTTCGGCAGCTCATTCCACACACACACCACCCTCTGCATGAAACTTGCCCCTTCGGTCTCTCTCAGATCTTTCCCCCCTCGCACCCTAAACCTATGCCCCTCTAGTTCTGGACTCCCTCACCCCAAGGAAAAGACCTCATCTATTTACCCGATCGATACGAGAGAATCTATTTCTACTAATTTGGAGCAAGGGGTTGATTGTTGGACAAGGCTGGGGGTTTGGGGGGGGGGGGGGGAGAAACGGGGACAGAGTTCTAAGTTTCAAGCCAGATCTCTCTGGAGCGAGACGGGAAAACTGACACACAGCAGAGGGGGGAATATCCTGGAAATGCACTGGCCTGATTGACCATCAGCGCCTGATCAACATTGGGTGGTTTTTCTTTTGGATGGAGGGCTAGTCATTCCAAAGATGCGAAAGGGAAATGCGTGTGGATGGAGTCTGGTCACTGATGAGTTGTCAGCGGGTTGCAGGCCAGGACAGACCCGAGGGATTTGTTGGAAGATTCACCACCTCTCTCTCTCTCTCTCTCTGCCCGTGTCTCAGTCTCCCTCCCTGGTCCCACCACTCGGTTGCTCTCTTTCGTTACCAGTCAGTCTGTTTGATGCTCTTCCCATCTCTTTCTGCCTCACTCGGTGTGAGTGTCCCCTTCCATCTCCCTCTCTATTCCTGTTCCCCTCTCTCAATCACTGTCCCTTCCTCTGTGTGTGTGTGTGTGTGTGTGTGTGTGTGTGTGTGTGTGTGTCTCTCTCTCTCCTGGATTCTGTCTGTCTCCAGCAGTTCACTTCTCATCTTTGTGCTTCTCTGTTTGCTCTCTCTCTCTATCATAACGCTTCTCTCTTTGCCATTCTCTCTCCTGCTGTCACCACCTGGGCTTCTCAGCCTCTCGATCTTGCTAGCGGGCGGTCTCTCTCTCTCTCTCTCCAGTTCCGTTGCTATCTAACTCCGCGTCTTTCTGAATCACTTGCTCTGCAGCTTCCTCTGTCTCTATTAGTTTCCCTTTCCCTTCACGGGTTCCCAGTCCTCTCCTCTTGCGTTTCTCTGTCTGTCTCGCGTTCTCGCCCTCTCCCTTGTCCCCGAACGCAGGGAAAAGACAACGTTCCAACACCGGCTGCCCCATCCAGTGCTGTAAAACTCTTTAGCGAGGCCTGTTCGGAGAGTTTAAAAGGAGCATAACTGCGGCTCAGAGGGTCATTTCACCTACCTCGTGTGGGTCTCCTGGACATTAACACGGTAAACATTAACACGGACAAATATTTGGACGGGTCAGAGCAGGGCCCAGATCGGTTATCGCACAAAGGGAGCCATGGATAGGTTCGGGGAAAGTGGACAGATTAATCTGTAACCGATATCGATTGCACTGCCCCAGCAGTAAACACAGAGGTTCCCGACAGAGAGAGATCACAGAGCCCACGGTCACTGAACACCCTGCCGGGACCCCCACCCAACTTAACCAAAGCTCACGGGCACTGGGCAAACCAACCCATCGATCACACAGCCCTGACAGACAGAGGTCTGCGAGCAGAGACCCCCCCCCCCACCACAGATGCACTTAACCTTCATAGGCGCACACACACAGACACGGGGCACAGGCGCACACACACAGACACACAGGGCACAGGCGCACGCACACAGACACACACACAGACAGGGCACAGGCGCACGCACACAGACACACACACAGGGCACAGGCGCACGCACACACACACACAGGGCACAGGCGCACGCACACAGACACACACACAGGGCACAGGCGCACGCACACACACACACAGGGCACAGGCGCACACCCACAGACACACACACACGGGGCACAGGCGCACGTACACAGACACACACAGGGCACAGGCGCACGCCCACAGACACAGGCGCACGCACACAGATACACACGGGGCACAGGCGCACGCACACAGACACACACGGGGCACAGGCGCACGCACACAGACACACACGGGGCACAGGCGCACGCACACACGGGGCACAGGCGCACGCACACAGACACACAGGGCACAGGCGCACGCACACAGGCACACGCACACACGGGGCACAGGCGCACGCACAGACACACACAGGGGCACGCCCACAGACACACACACACGGTGCACAGGCGCACGCACACAGACAGACACACACAGGGAACAGGCGCACGCCCACAGACACACACACACGGGGCACAGGCGCACGTACACAGACACACACACACGGGGCACAGGCGCACGTACACAAACACACACAGGGCACAGGCGCACGCCCACAGACACACACACACGGGGCACAGGCGCACGCCCACAGACACACACACACATGGGGCACAGGCGCACGCACACAGACACACACACACACAGGGCACAGGCGCACGCACACAGACACACACACACAGGGCACAGGCGCACACACACACACAGGGCACAGGCGCACGCACACAGACACACACAGGCGCACGCCCACAGACACACAGGGCACAGGCGCACGCCCACAGACACACACAGGGCACAGGTGCACGCCCACAGACACACACACGGGGCACAGGCGCACGCCCACAGACACACACACACGGTGCACAGGCGCACGCACACAGACACACACAGGGAACAGGCGCACGCCCACAGGCACACACACACGGGGCACAGGCGCACGTACACAGACAGACACACACGGGGCACAGGCGCACGTACACAGACACACACAGGGCACAGGCGCACGCCCACAGACACACACACACGGGGCACAGGCGCACGCACACAGACACACACACACGGGGCACAGGCGCACGCACACAGACACACACACACAGGGCACAGGCGCACGCACACAGACACACACACACAGGGCACAGGCGCACGCACACAGACACACAGGGCACAGGTGCACGCCCACAGACACACACAGGGCACAGGTGCACGCCCACAGACACACACACGGGGCACAGGCGCACGCCCACAGACACACACACACGGGGCACAGGCGCACGTATACAGACACACACAGGGCACAGGCGCACGCCCACAGACACACACACACACATGGGGCACAGGCGCACGCACACAGACACACACACACACAGGGCACAGGCGCACGCACACAGACACACACACACAGGGCACAGGCGCACGCACACAGACACACACAGGGCACAGGCGCACGCCCACAGACACACGGGGCACAGGCACACAGACACACACAGACACACACACAGGGCACAGGTGCACGCACACAGACAGACACACACAGGGCACAGGCGCACGCCCACAGACACACACACACAGGGGCACAGGCGCCCCCACAGACACACCCACACAGGGGCACAGGCGCACGCCCACAGACACACACACACACACACACATGGGGCACAGGCGCACGCACACAGACACACACACGGGGCACAGGCGCACGCACACAGACACACACACAGGGCACAGGCGCACGCACACAGACACACACACAGGGCACAGGCGCACGCACACAGACATACACAGGGCACAGGCGCACGCCCACACACACATGGCACAGGCGCACGCCCACAGACACACACACGGGGCACAGGCGCACGCGCACAGACACACACACAGGGCACAGGCGCACGCCCACAGACACACACACACGGGGCACAGGCGCATGTACACAGACACACACAGGGCACAGGCGCACGCCCACAGACACACACACAGGGCACAGGTGCACGCACACAGACACACACAGGGCACAGGCACACAGACACACACACACACAGGGCACAGGCGCACGCACACAGACACACACAGGGCACAGGCGCACGCACACAGACAGACACACACGGGGCACAGGCGCACACACACAGACACGCACACACACACACACACGGGGCACAGGCGCACGCCCACACAGGGGCACAGGCGCCCCCACAGACACACCCACACAGAGACACACACTGGCACAGACGTCACGCAGGGGCACAGGCGCACATACACGTACACAGATACGGGCACAGGAGCGCGCACACATACACACGGACACAGATGCATACACACTGGAACAGGCACAAGGGCCACAGGCGCACGTGCTCGCAGACACACACAGGGGCACAGACACACACAACTGGGCACAAGCGCACATGTGCAGACACACACACGGGGGTCACAGACACACACACGGGGGTCACAGACACACACACGGGGGTCACAGACACACACACGGGGGTCACAGACACACACACGGGGGTCACAGACACACACACGGGGGTCACAGACACACACACGGGGTCACAGACACACACACGGGGGTCACAGACACACACACGGGGGTCACAGACACACACACGGGGGTCACAGACACACACACGGGGGTCACAGACACACACACGGGGGTCACAGACACACACACGGGGGTCACAGACACACACACAGGGGTCACAGACACACACACGGGGGTCACAGACACAGGCGAATGCGCTCTCACACACACACACACACACATAGATGCAGTTAGTTCGTCGATTCTACACCCACCAAGCCAACAAATCAATGCACCGACATATTTTTTTTATTTTCCTTTCCGTATTCGTTACAAAAAAAATTTCTACCGCAGAAGAAATGATAGATGCACGAGATCCCACCCCTAGCCACCCCCTTCCCCTTCCCCACCCCCCCTCTGTAAGCACCCCTGACATTCCTCAGTCCCCCCTCGCCCCTTGTCCCTGCTTCCTAACCACACCCCCCCCACTCCCCACACCCATCCCTCAGAGCCAGCCCCCTGGGCATCCCAACCCCCTCTCTCCTAACCCGCCCTGAATTGCCCCCCTGCCCCGCCAGCTCCAATGTATCCCCCCCCTCCCCAATCTCCAGGAAGCTAGACCGCCAACCCTACCCTCCCACGACAATTGGAGGAACATCAGATCTCCTTCCCCCACCCCCTACCCTGTGGGGTGGGGGGGGGGGGGGAGACAGCATCCGAGGGGGAAGGGGGGGGGTTGAGCCATTTCCCTTTCTCCCCCCCCCCACCCCCCGATTCGGAAAAAAAAGCAAAATAGAACGAAAAAGGCAGCGCAATCACGACAGCGAGGGACGGAGCACAGCTTCCCGAGACGGCGAGATCCATGTTGGGGTGATGGCGAAGGGGGAGGGAGGGGGAGGGGAGATCAGGCCCCCCCCCCCCCACACCAACACCCACCCCCTCATTCCCGGTTCAGTCCGGCCGCGCCTCGCTGTATTTCCGCGTGTGCTCCTCCGCGTTCCTCAGGAACTTGTTGCGGTCCTTGCTGTATTCCTCCGCCAACTCGATGCGCAGGGGGTGCTCCGGCTCGGGGTTGTGGATCAGCTTGAGCAGGGACTCGATGACTGTCCCCGTGAGCCGTTCGGGGGGAGCCGGGGGGAAAGGGTCGACAGAGAGAAAAAACACACACACAAACAGGTGAACCTCACCTCACCTCACCGGGACGCAGCACGCCAGGCACACCCTTCACCCTCCGCCCTTTAACCCCACCACAAACCCTCCGCGCTCAAACAAGACCGTCCACCACCCGCCCATCAACACACACGCCCGCGCGCGGTCTCAGTCGCTCGCTCACACACACACGGGGTCGCTCGCTCACACACACACACGGGGTCGCTCACACACACGGGGTCGCTCACACACACACACGGGGTCGCTCACACACACACACGGGGTCGCTCACACACACACACGGGGTCGCTCACACACACACACGGGGTCGCTCACACACACACACGGGGTCGCTCACACACACACACGGGGTC